>NW_024080987.1:972995-1240495 GCF_003009895.1 Hyaena hyaena | reverse complement strand
AAGAAAATAGGTTCTTCCTGACAAAGATTGTTTTGATCACTTCTCTCTTCATTACTTTACTTAGACTCCTTAACCATATTGTTTCTGAAGTTCTTTTGATCAAAATAGTACTTCCTTTGGTAATATTAAATAGTTTCTTTTAGAATTTATTATCTTGTCAAATAAATATTGGGAAAAATTATACTTATTTTTAATGCCTCCTCTAATGAGATTATGGCAACTGTCCTTAATAAATGAGTTTAATAAGAATAAGTTTATTGACCATACATCCTGTCTTATAGATTAGTTCTATTACAAATTTGAAGCAGTTATCACCTAACGTTATCACCTTATAAATCTTAGAGTAACAAAACAACAGGATTAATTTAAAATATATTATTTGAGGTATATCTTAAATTCAGAGTTAAAGAGACTGCTAAGGGCATGCTTTTAACAGATGAGATTTCTGCTGATATAAATGACTAATAAAGTGGACTATAGATAGGAGAAATAACAGGAAGTCACTGGTTCTGGTAGTTTTGATAATGCACCGTGAATAAATAGAGTAACATTTTGAAAGGGAGCTGTCTAGGAAATGTTTTCTCCTTATCTGTATATTTTAGCTCTGCCTCCTTTGAGATTCTGTCTTCCAGAAGCTACTTCATTTTGCAATTAATACAAAATATGTCACACTGATTGAAAAAAAAAGTGCCAAAGGTGTTGAATATGGAATTTTGAATGTGGGACATTTGCATCTGAAAAGGAAGTATGCCCATAAGAAATGAAATATGGGAAATTTTGATAATGATATTTTAATTATATTATTAAGCATTTTATGTGCTTATGCAAATTTTCAAACATAGACAAAAAGTAAAAAGGATAGTCTAATGAATCCTAAATATTCATCACCCATTTGCAAGAATAATCAAAATTTTCCATATTTATTTCATCTATCTTTCATGCTTTTTAAAGGTGTTTTACAATAAACACCAGACATACATATATATGCCTTGTGATGATGCAGCATGGGAAAAATAGGGCAATAGGTGGAAGGGATCAGGGTATTCTTAACAGAAGAGTTGGCATTTCTGGAGATCAGATCTGTGGCATCTCAGTGAGAACCTGGGGTTGGTAACCACAAATGAGTGGTGCAAGCTGAAATTAAGGGATACTCTAAATTAGTGATTCTCATCCTCGGGGTGTATTCTCAGGTATCAGAGGTACATTTCAGAATCCTGAGAAGGGGCTTGGATGGGGTTTTAAAAACAATATTCAACATAATGCCTTTATATGAGAGATTTGTTTATATGTATATATATAAACAAATATATATGAATTTATATAATATATATAACATATATATATATATATATATATTAGAAGCTATAGTAAAGTTAGGAGATATTTAGGTCTTTAGAATGTGCCTTTGGATAAAAGTAATGAAAAACAATGCTTTGTATCATTTTTTTCTTAATGTATGATCCTTAGACTTTCTGTAGTCAATAAATTAAGTGGAGTGTTTGTTAAAATATGCGTATTCCCCAGACATGGAATCAAAATCTCTAGGATAACACCTGATATTCTGTATTTAATAAGCTCTAGATCAATTCCTATTCATAGAGAGCTTAATTATGGAAAAGTAAGTGTGGGGAGGGATCAGTGGTTCCCAAATCTCTGGCCACAAAGCTGGGTCAGGCTGGCTGCCTTGTTATCTTCCCAGAGGTTTACAAAGCACAAATTTCTGCACTCCACTTGTAAAAATTCTGATTCTGAAAGTCTGAATGAGATTCAGACTTACTAGGTAATTTTGATATATAGGCAGGTTTAGAGATTCTGGAGTTAAATGACCAATGTCAGATTCTTTACAAAAATCAGTGATTCTTTGTATTATAACTGAGATATCAAGTTCCTATCCTTGATAACAGATTTGAAATTTCACAGGGATTACATCTTCCATAAAATAGAAGTTAGTTGTCAATTACAGGAAGAGTAATTTTAAATATACTAAGAGCTCTTGCCAGTATTAGAGAGGAGACCTGGTAGCAAAATGATCAGATCTTATATTTATGTAAAACTCGGCACATGCATATGCTATGTATCACCAGATTTCCCAAAGTCATGGTACCTCTAAATCAGGCATTAGGTTGGAAAGGAAGGAGGTGGAGTCAGGGAGAAAGTTTCAGGCCAACACTACAGAAAACATGCTGTTATAACTTTGAACCTCTTTTTCAATCTATGATCCATTATACTCTCTCTTCTTCATTCCTCTACCATGGGAAAAATGCTACAGGTTGCCACAGTTTCGATGACCATCTGTCTTCCAACCAAGATGGTGGAAAAAGCAAAAACGTGGTGAATCTTGGAGCAATCCGACAAGGCATGAAGCGCTTTCAATTTCTATTAAACTGCTGTGAGCCAGGGACAATTCCTGATGCATCTATCCTGGCTGCTGCTTTGGATCTTGTAAGTTGTTAGAAGAATTTGCCCAGTCTGTCTCCCATCACAATTAATACTGCTAATGGAGGAAAGCATGAGTCCCTAATCTTAACCCTATCTGTGGAGTTATCTTTTTTTTTAATTAATGCTTTATAGTTTTCAGAGGACAGGTCTTTCACCTCCTGGCTTAAGCATATTTCTAGATATTTTATTATTTTGGGTGCAATTATAAATGGTATTATTTTCTTATTTCTCTTTCTGCTACTTCATTATTAGTGCATAGAAGTGCAAGAGATTACAATATATTAAATATGTGTCTTGTGACTTTACTGAATTTATTTACCAGTTCTAGTAGATTTTTGGTAGAGTCTTTAGGGTTTTCTATATATAGTATCATGTCATCTGCAAATGGTAAAAGATTTACTTTTTCTCCAATTTGGATGCTTTCTATTTTTTTTTCTTGTCTAATTGCTATGGCTAGGACTTCAAATACTTTGTTGAATAAAAGTAATGACAGTGGACATTCTTATCTTTTTCCTAATTTTATAGGAAAAGCTCAGTTTTTCACCATTGAATATGATGTCATCTGTGAGTGTTTTGTATATGGCCTTTATGATGTTGGGAGTTTTTTTCAAGAATGGATGTTGTACTTTGTCAAATGCTTTTTCTACATTTATTGAGATGATAGTATAGTTTTTGTGGGGGTTTTTTTGTTTGTTTGTTTGCCTTCCTCAGCACCAATGGTAAAAAGAGGAAGAAAGGTGGTGAGATAAAAAGAGAAAAGGAAAAATTTTAATAAATTTGCACTGAGAAGTAGACTGTATAGCATCATGATTAAAAGGATATGAGGGCTCCTGAATCTGACTACCTAGATCAAAATCACTCTGATATTTACTAGATGAACTTCTGTAAATGAAAGTAAGAGTAATAATGACATGCCTACCTCATCTGGCTAGTGTTAGGATTAAATGAGACATTAAATAGAAAGCCCTCATCACAGTGCCTGATAAGGTAACTGCTTAATAAAGTAGGTCATTATTATTATTTTGTTATTATTAGTTTTAGGTCTGCCATGTATTAATACTTAAACATCTCTCAGCCTTGGTTTCATTATCTATCAATTGGAGGAAAGATATGAAGGAAAGATCAGTTTAAATTAATTGTGCAGAAATGCTTTGAACTTCATGATATTCTATACACTTGTAAGGGTTTAAATAAAGTTGATCTTCTTTAGAAAGGGTTTCTGTCAGGTAATCTAGGCCCAGATATGAGATTTGAACTCAGTCTCTCAATTTCCTTTATTTACCTCTGGTTTAATAAACTCTTCATACACTGTATAAATACTGGGCACTCAATACCAGAGAAGCATCAAGAATAAATCTTTTATTTTTTCTTTTTAAAAGGATAAACTAAAACAGACTTTTTTAAAAAACAAAAAAATTTAAGGCTGCCTATAAATGATCCCTTTTCCAGATTTTGTAGCACATGAATAACTGATCAGTGGCCACCCATATTTTACCTTGAAAAAAAATCCAAACCTAATCATGTAATTTATGACATTTTTTCTGTAACATTTGCAGCTTTTGGTCTCGGGATAGTGACCAACAAGATATGTGGTTTCACTTAAGCCTGAAACACAAATACCACTGTAATCACCCAAAATGATAACTTGTATAATATTTCTCAGTCAGTTCCCCATTCCCAGATATTGGCCTTTGAGGATGTTTGTGAATTACAAAATGTTCCATGTGTATTGATGTATGCTTTGGTTACTATAAAATGTGAAGAATCATGAGCCTTCAGGAGAGCTGAGGCTGGTGGCAATTAATCAAAGAACAAGGTGCCTGTCTAAAGCAAGAGTTTGACAAGGCAAGGAGCCAATCCCTTGCTTTTTAACTAGCCTGTCACTCCTTTGAGTTATGCAATGAATTTTTTAATCACTATTGACTTATTCCAAAAGGAGCAGATTAAAATAAATAAATGTAACAAATTCATAAGGAAAGGATAAGCAATTGAACACATAAGGAGTAAGCATGTGAACAGCCAGTTCATCAAAAATACTAACACCCAATAAAGTATGCCTCATCTTATTTGCACTTAAGAAATACTCATTAACATGTCCATAAATTCCTATATTCCAACTATCAAAGTTTTAATGATTAGAAAGTGCTGACAGGGTATAAAATGTCAGACACCACTGCATGATGTTGGTTAGCAGTGAAAGCAGCAGGATTTGATTACAGAATAGAAGGAACTCAGAACGACAGGGTAATAATGAGATGGCAGTAATGGTGAGTCGAACACTCCTTGCCCCCTCCCTGATAGTAAGTAATTTTAGAGTGGATGTTGTCACAGAGAAGGGGCAGTTCTCTACATATTAATTATATCAAATGGCATGAGTGGTGGAATTAAAAAGCGGCTTGAAAGATATGGCCCAATGTGGCTTAAAAGATACACATCATATAATAATTAATTAACTCTACCGATATCTTTTGAGAGCTTCCCATGTGCCATACATGGCGCTAGCTGTTAATAATGATATAGCAAAACTCAACTTGTTTTGAACCTTTCCTTATGATTACATTTGCATAGTGATCCATTTCCCAGCCTTCTTTTCTTTTTTTAATGTTTATTTGTTTTTGAGAGAAAGAGAGAGAGATAGCGTGCAAGTGGGGGAGGGGCAGAGAGAGAGGGAGACCCAGAACCTGAAGCAGACCTCAGGCTCTGAGCTGTCAGCACAGAACCTGATTCAGGACTCAAACTCACAAATCGTGAAATCTTGACCTGAGCCAAAGTCAGACACTTAACCGATTGAGCCACCCAGCTGCCCCTCCAACCTTCTTAATGTACAGCATTCTAAGGTTGGTAATCTAATGATTAACATTTATTGTGTGCCTACTGTTTCCAAAGGAAAAAAAGATTGAAGCTCAGAAAGACGAACTAACAGGCCAGGGCTACACAGCTAGCAAAGGATAGAGCCAGATTAGACCTGTGTGTGTCTTTAAAGACTATATTTTGGTTGTCTCATTAAAAAATTATGTGAGATAACTATAAGAAGTTATTTTAAAATATGCAAAATAATAAATTCTGTATTTTATACATGGTAATTTAAATGTAAGAAACTAAAGATGACAGAAGTTAGTTGAACTCACAGTAATAATTGTGCACTTGCACTTTATAGGTAGATGGTTTAAGCTATAATGTTCCAAAGGTACTGTCATGTCTATCTTCGTGTCAATCCTAAATCATAACTACTTTGGGAGATTTTTAGACAAAGTGGGGCATCAAATTTCTCAAGCAACTGCCTAATGAGATTATGGAAAATGATAAAACAAATCATTTTATTTCAAACTATTGAAAAATTAATAGAAAGATAATAGACACAGCTGTCTATAGAACTTGGAAAGTGATGGCATGATAGCATTTAAACAACTATTAGTCACATAAGCACCTGAAGACAGAGATAATAGGTTGTCCTTTAGTTGCTGGGAAAGTCTAGGTAGGCCCCAAGTTCAGAGATACTGAGCTGAAATCTGCACAGAAGTATATATCATGGAATGAACTTTATTGAGAAGTCTTTTCATTCAAACATTTCCACACAAGAGAACAAGAGCCAAGGTGATTTTGCTCAAGGTCAGATATGCCAGTCAGTGCTAAAACTGGATTCAGAGCAGAATCTTCTGATTCCACTCAGGATTCTTGTGGCAATAGCATATGCTTTCTTTGGATAGGTAGATAGGTAGATAAGTAGGTAGATAGGTAGGTAGGTAGGTAGAGAGATAGATAGATAGATAGATAGATAGATAGATAGATAGATAGATAGAAGATAGAGAGATAGATAATAGATAGAAATACACATATAGAAATAATAAATCAAAATGAGTATCTCTTTATAGATTAAGAATACACTTAGATGAATATGGTCTCCAGAATAAAGAAGATTGTAAATGATTTTTAATGGTCCAAAAGCATTTGAATGTTTTAAAAAGGTTCTTTTACACATGAATACATGATGAATTCATAATCAGAAAATATAGGTTTTCAACTTTAAAGATTCATACCACATATTCACTCTCTAAACCATTATTTCTTTTTTTTTAAATGTTTATTCATTTTTGAGACAAAAAAAGACAGAGCATGAGTGGAGAAGAGGCAGAAAGAGAGAGAGACACAGACTCTGAAGCAGGCTCCAGGCTCTGAGATGTCAGCACAGAGCCTGACGTGGAGCTCGAACTCGTGAACCACGAGATCATGACCTGAACCAAAGCTGTAACTGACCGAGCCACCCAGGGGCCCCACTAAACCAGTGGGGAAATTTTCCCAAGAGAAGTATACTTAGAGACAAAATTAAGCATATAATATCAAAAGGTTCATGGATTCCCCCCCAAAACCTATCCATTAAAACAAAACTGTTAAGAATTCAATCTCAACTAATTGCATTATTACTGGCAAAATGAAACCTTTTAATCAAGTAATTGGACTTATTAGTTTTATTAATACTTATTGGTGTTATAATAACAATAATTACTTCCTATATGGAATACTTAGGAATTGTATAAGATATGTGGGCATGGGAGAAATATGAGGCTTGTCACAAAGAAAGCATTTAAGGATTTGAAAAATAATCCCAATAGAACAAATTAATACTGGTTTCTGAATGGAGATTATTTTAAGATGAATACTGATGAATACTTTGATAATCAAGTCTCTTGGGTGTTGAGATTTCATCCCTCCCACCAAATGTTTTCATACCTATTTGATTTCCAACTGCTATAATGCTTAAAGTTTTCAGGGAGATGAGGTTACAGGGGTTTTCAGATACAAGTACACTCTTTTCCTGCCTGTAGCTTGACTCCTACCACTAAGTTGGGCTGAATCCCATTGAAAACTTAAAATTTATTTTACTTCACCAAAATATGACTATTACCAGACTAGTAGATTTCCTTTTCCTCCTCTCCTTTGGAACCTACACTGGCCCTGCCTGACCTTCTCAATCTTACAAATCTCATGGTAAGAAATAAAATAAAGGGGCTTGATGCTTATAAGCAGTGTCTTTGAGTCTCAAAGAAAAAAACATTTTCTGATCATTGTAGATGTTTAGTGATGGGGTAGTTCCATTGAGAAGTGATTAGCTCTTTGTCACTAGACTGGATTCAATGGGGACCACTATACAGGGACCTCAAGAAGTGGATGGTTTGTATGATTCCCTTTCATGACTGAGTCTTTGATTCAAGATCAACGCCAAGGAGTGTACATAGGTCAGAGGTCAGAATTCCAGATGTTAGAATCAGTAAAGGTTTAACGGAGTGCAGTTGTTTCCGTTATCAGATGAAGAATCCAGGTAGAACTTGTTAGTTGGATAAAAGAGATAGACAACACGGTGGTAGTGGTGGTGGAGGTGGTGGTGGTGGTGGTGGTGGTGATGGTGGTAGAGGACGACCATAGTAACCTTTTCATTATACTTGATAGATTATAAAGCACCTTCACATTTATTGCCTTGTTTATATGAGAGAAAAGGAACCAGCTCAGGGAATAGTCCTGAACTAAGGCCACACGTAAATCCAGTTTTTCAAATATGGAAAAGTAAAGGAACTGAAGTCACTGATGCATTCTGATGAGCACCCTGAGGACAGGGAACAGAGCTATGTGTCCTGTGTGCTTGAATCAAGGTAGCCTTCTGTGTTTACAGTCATTGGCACCAGTATGACAACTGCAGTTATTCGTACCTGTTCATCTGGGTTGAGTTTCTCAGAATTACTCTTTCAGAAATGTCCTCCACTATATGTAAATTTAGCTTTGTTTCTTCTGTATCTGGCTTCACTTAGTATCTGATTTCATCTGCCTCCTGGCTTTCAGAAATGCCTCACTGTTAAAATATGTTTTATATGTTTTACAATGCATTTGTGGTTTCTGTCATATATGTATATGAATATGAATAGAAATTTCTAGCAAATAAAAATGTGAATACAGAAATACATGTATTTCTACCATATAGAAATATATAGACAGGTAAGTGTAAATATAAATGACATAGATGGATAGATTGCTGATCAATAGATAAACAGATGAGACCCAGATCCAGTTAATAGATACAGATATAGGCATACTTCTAGATTCTACCGTTTCATCTAATGGGATTTGGGAGAGAAGGGAAAGATAAATGTGTTCATTTCATTATCACAATCCATTCCAACACTTTCTCCCTTCTCTCCTTTATTGTTTGCTTCTGTTGGATGTTGTATTATTTTTAAGTGCAGCTTAAACACAATGATTGCATTATGCTATAATTTTTATTTCAGAACAATTTTCCATGTTTTATTGCCTTAATCATAGAATGCAAATGTGACTTTTTCAATTTGCAATTTTCTTCAGAATTAAAAAGTATCATTAAATGAAAGAAATGTTAGAAATGTCAACATTCCAAGTCTTTCTGCAGTTTTGGCTTTAAACAATTCTCTTATTGCTCTGACTACTCAACTTGGGGATAATTGGTTTAATTTTAAGTCCAGCACAGCTCTGCCTCACACTCTTTCTTTTTAGTACAAAGTTAATAGACACAACTGTAAAGCATTTTAGAAAAGACATGTTTTAGAAAAAATTCATTTTGTCTCCAGGTTTATGTAATCTACAAGCACAAAAATAGAAAAATTAAACAGTTCTAACAAAAGGCACTTCTATTTTCTATATAGTTCAGATAAAACATTCTGCTTTCTTCATAGTTCAGATGAAATATTCTATCCTTTTTTATTCAGTTGAATATATAAATTGTACACACATAGTGATTTCTAATTTAGTAGCATGAATAACACTAGTATTCATTAGGAGAAATTCCAAGACTGCAAAAAGTCAGTGATATTATAGAATTCTCTCTGGTCTGGGATGGAGAAAACCTAATTCTTGGTAAATTACATGGCCTTATAAATAGATAGCTTTAGGAATAATTATATAATTTTTTTTCAAACTGCAGCACTTTGGAGAGTAAAAGGGAATGCTATCGAGAATTATATCAGTTAAACAGAATAAACTGGAAGTCTGGGGAAAACAAAACGCTGGTTCCCATAGATATAGTCACATTATCAGGTTCACTGCATTGAATTTGATCCACACAGGGGCTTTCCATCACAAGACTACTTGGTGATCAATGCAAATTAGCTACTTTCCAGGAAATAGAACTATACATGCATAAGAGGAGCTATCAAAGTGAAATTATATTGTGTTTTCTTTTGAATCATAAGAAAGGTTGAAATAATTCAGTAGAAATTATTTACTGAATAATTTACTGAAAATTAAATCATAGTTTTAGTTTTGATTTCTAATGAATTATTTCAACCTTTCTTATGATTCAAAACTAAATCATGAAATTATTTACTTGATTCTAGTGCTATTCCTATATAATTGAATTTTTTTAAAAGATCCTAACTATGAAATGTAGCATAAAAGTAATATACATCATAAATATGAAAGTTGAAGGGAAAAAGATTTAATGTCACATATCCACCACCACCTTAAAATAGGACATTTCCAGTTTTTTAAAGTCACTTGAATTCTCTTCCCTAATCATACATTCCCTGCCTCCTAGGAAACACTGCTCCCTTGAACTTTGTTTTATCTTTCCTATGCTTTAATTTACCACATGCACTTATATCCCTAGGAAATACATTGTTTCTTTTTGCTTTGTTTGCCTAGTTCCAAAATTCATTTAAGTTAAATCATGCCACCCTCTTACTCTCAACGTTACCTTTGAGTTCATCTTCTTTGATGCTTTGCCATTATTAATACATTCATTTTCGCTGATAAATGATATGATATTTCTTTGTTCGAATATGTCAGTTTACATATCCATTCAATGTTAAATGTTTAATTTTTTCAAAATTTTGAACAATGCCTTCATGCGTATTACCGCATATGGGCCTTGATTTACAGTTTTCCAAATACACATATGGGTGGAATTACTGAGTCATAATTTTACTGTCTGATACCAAAGTGTATTTCAAAGTAGTTGCAGCAATTACTGGCACCAATATTGTCATAGAAGGGGATGTTCCTCTGTGTTCTTGTCAGCACTTGTATTGTCCAACATTTTTATCTTCACCAATCTGATGAATTAAAGTAACAATACTTTATATTTCAACTTCAAATTTCAAATGCTTCCTTATAGGTTTTTACCATTCATGTTTCACTTTGGTGAAAGATCCCATGTCTTTTGTTTATTTTTTACTGGAAGATTATTTAAATTTTATTGATAATTTTAAAAGAGTGTAGATATTGTCAATAAGAATCCATTTTCTGTTCTCTACATTGCATTATTTCCCAATTTGTGGCTTATATTCATTTAATTCCTTATACTAAATTTTAATAAAGATAAAATTTTAATTTGATTCATTAAAATTTTCTTTATGGCTAGCAATTTTTTACGTCTTTTTAAAAAAATCCCAAGGCGGGGCGCCTGGGTGGCTTAGTCGGTTAAGCGTCCGACTTTCGCTTGGGTCATGATCTCGCGGTTCGTGGGTTCGAGCCCCGCGTCAGGCTCTGTGCTGACTACCAGCTCAGAGCCTGGAGCCTGTTTCAGTCTGTGACTCTCTCTCTCTCTGACCCTCCCCTGTTCACGCTGTCTCTCTCTCTCTCCTAGAAATAAATAAAACATTAAAAAAAATTAAAAAAAAAATCCCAAGGCAATAAATATATTCTTATTTTTTCTTCTAAAAGTTTTAAAGTTTACATTATATACCAAAGTCTTTAGCTAGAAGATACTATGTGATTGGTATGATAGGAAATTGTTTCCTTAATCCTTTTTTTTTCCCACATGGAAAATAATTATGCTAGCCTAATGACTAGTTCATACTTTATTCTCTGATGTGCAGAGAATTCATTTCATTTATTGCTTTGAATTCATAGTATTAACTTAATTATGTGTCAGATTTTCATATATGCATGAGTGTAATTCTGAGGGTTTTTGTTTTTGTTTAATGTTCTATTCCCCTTGTACCCTAAGTTAAACTACTCTGTTTTAAAAGCTAGAACTTTTAACATCACCTAAGCTATTCAAGACTTTTTGCTCTTTAGTGTGAATTTTATAATTAGGCTGTCAGGTTTCATGAAAATCCTTTGATTTGTTCTTGGAATTATATTGAATTCATAGATAAATGTAGAGATAACTGAAATTCAAACTGAAATTCATTTGTGAATTGGTTAGTCAAAAGTTCTGCTTCTTTCTGAGTCAGTGTAAGTAATTTTAATTTTTTTAGTAATTTGTCAGTTTCACCTACATTTTCATGTTTTGGGGCATAAAATTTGTCAAAACATTTTCTTATTAGTTATTAATCATTGCAGCATCTGTAGTTATTTTATCTGTTTTTATTTCTAAAATTGTGAGGGTTTTTTCTTGATTTGGCTTGCCAGATGTTTGTCAATTTTATTAGTTTTTTTTTAATGGTCTTGTTGATTCTGTGTTATCTTTGTTCTCAAATTTATTACTTCTTGCTCTTTATTTTCTTCTCTTGTTTTGAATTCATTGTATTTTTTAGCTTACTGGCTAATTGCTTAGCTCATAATTTCATTTTTTCTTTTCACAATTGATCATTTAGCTATTAATTTGCCTCAAATACTACTTTGACTACACATCATAAATTTTGATAAGCTGTGTTTTTGCTATAATTTATTTTTAATTTATTTTTAATTTCTTTAATGAAATTAATGGGATCTTTCTTTCTTTCTTTCTTTCTTTCTTTCTTTCTTTCTTTCTTTCTGACCCATGGGTTACTTAGATGTGTATGTGTATGTTTTAGTTTCCTAAATACAAGGTTTTGTTAGGTATCCATTTGCTATTGATTTATAACTTTGTTTTTAGATATTGATTCTTTGGAATCAATTTAGGCTTGTTGTATGCACCAGAACACTATCAGGTTTCATAAATGTTCCTTTTGTGGTTGAGAAGAATGTATAGTTTCCAGTAGTATTTTATATTCAAATCTCCATTCTTATTTACTTCTTACTGCTTGCTGTGTTGATCACTAAGTTGTGTTTAAATCTTCACCCTGATGGCAAATTTGAGGGTATTTATACTTGTACTTCTGACAATTTTTATTTATTTAGTAGCAGTTTAGAAGTATGGCAAGTATCTGGTGCTATGAGCCTTTTATTACTAGCTAGTGACCCAGTTTATTTTTAGTAAGATAGATTTCTTTCTGATTCCAGTACAGATGAAACCATTGTAGTTGGTTAACATTGGCTGCATATGTCCCTTTGCCAAACCTTTACTTTCAATTTTTCTGTATGTTTGTGTTTTAGGTAGGACTCTCATAAAAACCATATACTGAATTTTTTATACCACTTTAAGAATCTTTTCCCCAGGAAAATTTAGTACCTTTGCACAGATTATGATTGCTCATATAGATTCACTTCACTTTTTTTTTGCCTATTTATCACATTTTTCATTATTTCATTGTATATGTGTTCTTCTATTTATATTCTCTTTTAGATTATAATGGATTTAGTTTTACTTCTATTGATTTTGTTGGTTTGGTTTAACTTTGTTTTATTTTTTTCCTTCATTAGGTTGGAAATTATTGTAATCTCTTTTTATTTGAAGTCTATAATTAGTATCTATATTCTTCCCTCAAACTGTAAAATACTGTAGAGTATTTTAAACCAATCTATTGCTTGAGATTTAGTTCTATCTTGTTTTTATTTTAACATTGACAAAGTAAACAATACTTTTATTGATTTTCAGGAAAATTATTTTTAAATTTACCCAAAATCTTAGCATATTCTCTCTCACCATTTCTCCTTGCATCTTATACATTCTTCCTAAGATCCATGTCCTTCTGAAGGAGACCTTTCAGAAGTTTCTTTAGTGATAGTCACTTGGCAGTAGCTCTCACAAATACAATTTACTGGAAAATGTCTTTATTTTGGTCTCATTCTTGAAAGATATTTTTGCTGTAATCATAATTATAGGCTAACATTTTCTTTCTATTACTTCAAAAGTATTATCCCATTCTCTTCTGACTTTATCAACATTCATTTATAGTAATATACATAATCTAATCTGACCCTCTTAATTGCTTTTGTTACCTTTATTGTTGCTTTTTGCAGTTTCACTGAGATGTTTCTAGCTTATTTTTCTTATTTTAGGTTCAGAAAGCTCCTGAATTGTGTAATTGGCATATTACATCTATTCTGCAAATTGTCCTGCTATTATCTCTTCAAAGATTATATCTTTCACATTTTATCTAATCTTTACTTCTATAAATTGAAAAGGTATATGATAGATCTTATTGTTTTATCCTCTGTTTTTGACAGTTTCTTTTATATTTTTCATTTCTTTGTTTCTTTCGATCTATATCCTGAGTAAGTTGCTGAGATATTTCTTCCATTTCACATTTTCTCTTTTCAACTTTGTCCAATCCCATGGTTCTAAACCACAAAAAATTTTGCCCTAGAAGGGATGTTTGACAATGTCTGGAGGAATTTTTTATTGTCACAACCTGGTAATTGCTGCTAGAATCTCCTGGGTAGAAACAAATATGCTCGTAAATATAGTGCACCCGCCATAAAAAAAGAATTATCTGGTCCAAATGGTGATTGTGCTGAAATTTAAAACACTTGACCTAATCTATCTGTCAACCTATACATTGAGTTTTAAATTTCAACTACTACTTTTCATTTGTAGAAGTTTTATTTGAGTCTCGTTTTAAAACTGCCAGGTCAACTTTGATAACCTATTTCTTCACCATACATTTCGATATCCACATTAATCTTTCAATGTATTTGTAAAGTACAATTCTAATAACTCCTGTCTTTGTGACTTTGATTCTATATTTTGTTGTTTCTGCTCTTACTCCTGGTAGATTTTTAAATGTATTTGTTATATGAGCTTAATTTCTTGGAATTTTATGTGAGAATTCTTTAAGACCTGTATTAAAAGTAGCATTATTTAGCAGAGCAGCAATATCAGCATCATCTCTGAGCATGTTTGAAATGCAGATTTTCAGGCCCTCAACATATCTACTGAATCAGAATCTTTGAGGTGGGAACCCAAAAATCTATTTTTGTCTGTATTCCCAGTGACTCTTCTACACACTTGAGTTTGAAGATATAAGTACTAATTTAAAATATTCCTCCAGACAGGATTTCCATTTCCTTTCTCAGGTGGAAGCAGCACAAACCTAAGATCATTTTTATTTTTAAATGATCTTTTTGGTGGTCAAGGAGCATGGAAGTCATGCCCATTCTAGTGAAAACTTATACAGGAATGTGGGATTTTGATTAGGAAATTTCATAAAAGAATCTTTTTCTTTCTTTTCCTTTCTCTTTCTTTCTTTTTTTTTTTTTTTTTTTTTTTTTTTCTGTTTTACCCAGACCAGAGCCAAGTCTAGTCAGGCAAGCCTACTTCTGTGGGGTAGATCTTTTTCTAATTCATGCACTGAACTTAACTCACACATGGGATCTTGGCTTTATGTAGGAGTGAATGAACTGAATTCTCACTCTGCTTGGGCTCAGACATTTAACTTATGGACCATTGAAAACCCAGGGTCTGGCTTCTCCATAGTCAGTAGAAACCGTTAGGGTAATTATTCCTATGCCAGCTCTCACCCTATTCTCTCCCCTACCCAGAATTATACTTTCTTGTAATTTCTCCTCTCCAGCAGTTTATTATCTCATGTTAGAAGCAAAAGCAAGGGCAAAATGAAAACTTTGGAGTATATTTTATCTAGTATTTTTAGAAGTCTAAACCGAAGGAAGTTTGTTTCCACACCTAATTCATCATATTTTCAGAAACAGAAGACTTTATTTATTTTTTTACAATTCCCAAAAGTTAGTGTGATCTGAGTAACTGTTAAAATGGCTAGGCATCTAGACCATGTACTAAAATATAATGCCTGCCTCTAGTCTGATAACCGAATGACGCTAGTTGCCCGCAGCTACTGTGGAAATGAGCAAGGGCAGAGGCAGCCTGTTACTTAATGATCTCAGTCAGGCAGAGTATTCAATACAGGCTAAGCAATAAATACTGACTCACAAGCACATACCCTCTAGCAAACGAGGTTCCAATGCACATTAGGACCCACAATAACTGCTTATTCCCATTGGTTTTAAATAAATAGGTACCCTGTGCCAGCAAGAGCTTTATATTTTATTGTAAGGCAATAAAAATATTATGTAATTCCCCAGGGGCCAACATAAAATATTCAGTGTTTTAAAATAGTTAGTTCCTGTCCAGTGTTTTTTATATGAGTTTTCAGAATCAGTTAGGTTTCTTCTCACATAATAAGTTTAGATATAGTCCTTCAGGGAAAGAAATGTATTGCAATTATAACCTTCAATTAACCATCGTATCTTGGTAACAATATTTTCCAAGTCCCCAGGCAAAATAAAGCACAGCTGTTTGAATTAGTTTTCCAATTCTCTCCTTCACTTTCATAAAGGAAACATTCAATATACATAATGATCTTATTAAATGCAGGAAAAAGTGACAAAGGAAGTCAAGGAGAAGTAGCCAATCCTTTCTAGTCAGAGAATGTCAGAGAAATCCATGCTGCATAATGACATTCTTATGACATTTTGTAGCTCTAACTAAACAGATTTGTAGTCATTGCAGAGAACACCTTATATAAGAGTGAACCATGTGAAATTGTTAGTATTCAACTATTTTTGACCCTCAAACTTACAAATTCCATAAGATTTCAGTGAATATTTTAGAGTAATCTTATCCTCCCAGTTAAAATTGATTCGTGTCTTGTCCAGAACTATAAGGTTATGCAACAATTGAATTGAAGCCATTCGGTGGCATTACGAAACATACAAAGGTAATTTAGCAGACATGCTAATAAGACAGATATTGAAATATGCCTACTTCTCTTTCAGGACCACCAGTAAAAATTTTCTGTGGTATACCAGTCCTACCAAATTTTATTTAGATGTTCACCTTTGACTATGCTCTGACACTCTGGTTTTCATCCGTGCAGCGTTCTTCTGATTCATTTTTCTCCATATGTGCTGTTGTTCTCTATGATGTTCTCTATGTGTTGTTCTTCTCCATCCCTATCCATTCTGTCATGTCTCCATTCTTTGCTGCTTCTTCAGATTGCGCTGAACTGTAACAGGTAAGCTCCATCAAAAGAGGAAAAGTTGACACTTCTCTATGTCCAGGACGAATCTTTTGCCCAAGGTATTCTAGAACCCTGCCCCTAAAATCAATGCTTTCTAAACCATACTCTGAAATGAACTCATTAGTAAAATAAGTCCCCATAGCCATACCCACACCTAGAATGCCTCAAAAGCTCTTTCACACACATTGTGAAGTCAGTACTTACTGTTATGTATCTCCTACCAGGATGTACAGTAGAGTCCTTAGCTTTGTAGAGTCTTCAACAACTCCCTCAACTGTCTGTATCATGAGATCTATATTACAATACCCCCAGAAAGTGGTATTGACAGTGTCATCTTGGCTACAGTATTTCAAGCCTGCTTTCATCCACCAGATTGATAAGGATTATAATAAAAAGACAATATATGAGTTACTCTAAGTCTTCATCCCTTCATGCAGATAGTGAATTTCCAAAAGTTCCTTGCTTTTACAGTTAACATGGATCAAATTCATCAGATAACAATCAACCCTCCATTTAGTGTTGTGCTGTATAGTTAATGGGAATTATTTTCATAATGATCACAATTCCACTTCCACACTTTAGATTAGGATTTCCTGGGGCTGATAACTAGTAATATCCGGGTTTTATTGTAACTAGTTTTTGATAACAGAAAATCAAAATTCCTTTTCATTCAAATGCCCTGAGCTTTATAAGCTTTTTTTCTGAAGAAGGCAAGTCAGTATACATGAGAAAACTCATAAGGCACAATTTGGATTTTTCATTCATCTATTGTTAATCTTCTCAGTGTCATCTAAAAGTTAAGGGCAATAAAAAGATCCTCTGCCCCATATATTTGAGTTAGGTTAATTTTTGGCCTTGGTAGTCCTGAAAGAGGCAGGGTTTACAACATAATGCCACCCCAACAGTGGTTCTGTCTTCCCATCATTGAGCAATGAATCCCATTGCTTTATATTGGGAATGTGTCAAAATGTGATGGGCTGAGAATAAATTCACATGACTCACCTTGCACTCCAGGCTGCCATTCATTTTTAGAGACAGATGTTCAAGGCTTTTCCAGACACAGATGAGCACATCAGACATGTTTAGTAAAATAAATATTTAATACAAGAAAAGAGTGCAGACATTTATTCTGTATGTTATAGTACCACAATACTGATAGGTTTAATGCAGAAAGGCATTTGACCCTCTCAATCTTGTCTTTCTATTCCTGTGACCTACTACCAAATCTTGGCACCAATGCAGTGGATGATAGATTCTCATCATTAGTATCCATTTTTTATTAATGATAGGTTTCTATCATTAGTGTTCATCTTGTATTCTGCCTTTTCACATAGGTTAACTTTGCATGTAGTAGCAATACATCGTTTGTTTTGTGATATTACATTACTACATAAATGTATTTCTTATTGGAATTCTTGATGGCTTCCTTTAAGTTATGGACAATGAGAAAATGCTTAAAGGGCTAACCTACTAGAATCACTCAGTATGTTTGAGATACTGTGGTACTCAAAGAATGAAGTATCAATTCTGCCTAAGAGGAGAGACATTAAGGAAGGCTTCTTAGAGGAAGTAACTAAACTTATTCTTAAAAGTGGGAATTTACAAGATGGAAAAGGGGCTTAACAGCTCCACAGATCATGGAAACAACATGTGAAAAGGTGGAAGATGTCATATTTAAGGGACTGTAACCAGTTTGATAGAGTTAGACCATAGAGTACTTGATACAGAGATAGAAAGAGAGATGAACCAGATGAGAAAGGTTGGGCATATTTATTCATGTTATGATTGAGGTGGATGGAACCTATAATAAATTTTAAATAGAAAAATGATATGATCATATATTTGTGTTTTAGAGGGTAACATTATATGACATTAATGACCCATTTTTAAACAATGACTTTCTACATGCATTCTAGAAATCATCTTTTGTCAAGATTTATATGTGTATATATTAAGACAATGCAGATACCAAAAAGGAACTAGCATCAATTTGGGCATTGGAAAGACCTGGTACTGAATCCTGTATTCTCCTCTTCCCAGCTGTATGATTACAGAAAATTTATATCTCATTTTTAAAAACATTGAAATGAAGATATTATTTCTAGTCCAGAGGTTTGTTATTATTATTCAGAATGACAACTCATAAAATCTAATTGGCATGTAATTGATACTCTCTATATATTAGCCCCTATTTTAATATTATGGATCAATGCATTATTAAGAATATTACTGTTTGAAATGTTTAAAAGTGTTAGTTACTAATCAACTTATGGCTATCAGGTAACTCTGAGTTGATGGCCAGTATTGTGATATATTTTTTTTAATTGGCACAAGTTAGAAGGCGCATTAGTTGTTGATGTATTTCTTGTGACCTGTTGACTTTCTATGGGAATACCCCTTTATCTATCTATCTATCTATCTATCTATCATCTATCTATCTATCTTTTTAGCTTATAAAGATTTCAATAGGTAGCTGGTCCTTACTAGTTTCTGGGTATCAACTGAAAGTTGTTTCTTCTTTTATTTTTTTTCAAGCACGTCTTGACATGACAAGATGGAGCCATATTTCTCTTTTTCTGAAGAAATGCTCTGCTTTTCATTTATCAATTAAATAATTTCCTTTTTGTCAAACATTTTCGATTGAAACCATGCCTATTTAAGCAGAATTTGATCTGTTATTCATCACAAAGTAAGGGCAAACAAAGACGAACTCAACAAAATCTAATAAGCACTTCCTTTTCTTACTAGCCAAAATGCACAGGAATAGTTGTACTTCCTTGGAGTGTGCGGATGGTCATGGATAACATTATTGTTGGAACCAGATCACTGCTGAATCCCTTGATTAACATAAAACTAGCTCTAGAAATTGAATCCTGGTTTGCTTCAGGTTAACATTTTAACAAAAGATTCCTATTGAAAAACCCCTTTGAAAATTATCTCGCTCTCCTCTTCAAATCCCAGCCATCTCTTAAATATGCAAATATAAAATCATGAAATTACTGAAGATTCTTCAAAAGGGGAAGGCTAAACACAGAAATCTACTTAAAATGTCTAATTCTTCAATATGCAAATTTGCCTTCAAGGATTTACTTTCCAGAATTCCCACTACTGTTAACCATGCTACTACTGCCCTGGGAAATACGACTAACCTAAATCGAGATATGGAGACTGAAATAAACTAAGAGTGCTTAGTAATTCCCTTTAAGGTCAGCCTATTGCTCATTAATCCGACATCATTCTTTCCTCAACAACCGTCCTCAGGAAGCTCCTGTGGTAGCTAGAGCAGCTCTATTCCTGGAATGTGCCCGTTTTGTTCACCGCTGCAACCGTGGCAACTGGCCAGAGTGGATGAAAGGGCATCACGTGAATATCACCAAGAAAGGCCTTTCCAGGGGACGCTCTCCCATCGTGGGCAACAAACGGAACCAGAAGCTACAGTGGAATGCTGCCAAGCTCTTCTACCAATGGGGAGACGTGAGCTTATGATTTTCTAATATGAAAACTCAGGTGCTTGGGTGAAGTGAAGAAGTTCTATATTTATGTTTGTTTATTTGTTTGAGAGAATTTATTGTGTATCTGTTATGTACCATTCACTACAAAAAAAAAAAACTCAAAAAACCATTAACTCATTTAATCTTCTCAGTAAATCTACAAAGTTAGACATTATTTCCTCTGCCTCCTACCTTTGTCCTCTGCCTCCTTCCCCTTTATAAATGCAGACATTTCCTGAATTTATTATAGTTTTTCCTGCATAACTCCCCCAGGAATACATTTATTCCTGTCTTTATATCTGTAACCTGCATGCCAGTAGCATAGATTTCTCTATCCATAGCACTGTTCAGATCCCAGGCCAGTATTACCAGTTGAACTCCGGAGGCATTCACTAATACCCTGAAACACAATCTGACCAAAATAAAACTCTTCCTCCAATATAAATACACCCTCATCTGCAACCCTTCCTGAGCTTTCTGTTCTTATAAATGGTTAAAACCATTTCTCTAAGACGACAGGCTTTGAGCGTATTCCAACCTTCCTTCCCTTATTGATTCCACCTCTTCCTTGTCACTGATGTCCTTTTAGGTCACATCTTTATTCTTTTTCATCTGGATGACTAAAATATTTTCTGCTTTGGTCTTCTTCCCACAGTTTCCCCTCATCTGACCCATCCTACACACTGCCAATAAAATGATCTCCATATGGCAGAGCCCATCTAAAAGCAGAACACTCATACTTATCTCCCGACTTCCAGACTTGCCCCCTCTCATTCACTTTCCAAATTGCTCTCACAGTGATTAGGCTAAAATGCAAATCAGACTGTGGTTCTTACCCACTTATAATGCTCCAGTGAGCCTCCTTTTCCCTTGGGATAAAACCCAAATTGCTTAGCCTGGCATCACTGCTTTCTCCACAGCCTTTATTCAAACTATAGCAAGATTATGGATGATAAAGTCAAATGAGCTAATATATCTAGAAGAACATTTATTTCAAACCTTTGCATCTAACAGGTATTCAATAATAAGTTATTACATTAGTTTTTGAAAGCAGGATACATGGTTTGTACATTTCTAGCCAGTTAACACAGAGTCTTTTGAATGACTAAGGGTCTCCTCCATTCACACATTACCTTTTACCCTTCTTCATAATACAAAATGAGATTCGGCCTGAAGAACTATAGGATCTAGTCCCAATCTACCTTCCCAGCCTTCCTGCACATGATTTCCTCTCACTAAGTTGTGTTTCGGCCAAGTGGCTTACTTGTCAGTCTCTGAACACATCCATGCACTTCCTTGATAGATCTTTTGAAACTCTCTACCTGGAGTATCTACTCCTCCCCTTCTCCATTAGCCAAAACACCAATTCTTCAAATCTACAGCAATCTACAACAAAGAAATACTCTGTGATTCTCTGAACTGAATCTAATCTGTCCATCTCCTGAACTAATAAGATACTTTTGTCTCTTTCAATAGTTAATGTGTTATTTTGATGTATTGTTGCCTCCCCAGGAGACTAAGCTCCTTGAGGGGAAGAGCAAAAAGCAGACACCCTATATTTGAATCCCAGACCCCAGTTTGCTGAGCCACCTTGAGCAAGTCTTTCAACCTCTCCCACCTTCCCAGTTGCCAAACAGTGACCTTTCTAGATGAAGGCTTATTATCTACTAGGGCACCTTAAGCAGTAGAGCATACTGTAACAATTTATTCAACTCTATGTTTTATGTAATACCTAACAAATTACTTAATAAATATTTGATGAATGAAGAAAGGAACAAACCTATCCCCAAGGCATTTTTCTAGCCTTGGAAGAGACACAGAGCTCTAAATTATTATATGACAATTAGTATTTCCCACACAAGTTCCTTTTCTGAGCAACTCTTTAAGCTTTATGAACTTTGGATTTAACTTAGATTCCTTGGTGTCAACATCCTGGAAGATCGATGTAGGCTTTTCCCCTTTGACTCTCACCATTAAGTTTGTTGACTCCATTCCAGACTCATAATTGCATGTCTCCTTCTTTAGAGAGAATCTCCAAAACAGTAGCATCAGGACAAGGCTTTTTATTGAGGTAGTAGATTTTGGTTTTATGTTTTGTTTTGTTTGCTTAAAACTTCTCAGGTTAGTGACTAAACTTTTAGGATGCCTTGATACCTTTTTACAATGCTTTCTTTCTCATTGATATGGTTTTTGTTACTTGTCACTTAATTCCAGAGTTTAAGGAGAGCTTTTTCTTTCTAGATAGCCAAGACATTCAAACAACTTGTGCTTTTATTTAAAGATTTTGGGACATCTTTTGTCCATTTCTAGTACTTTGTCTAATTTCTTGCATGCCCAGAATTTAGCAACCTTTCTAAATATTTGAAAGAAGTAATACTGGAAGGAAGAAGAAAATAAGTTGGGATTTTGTTCCTAGTAATGCACAGCCTGTCAAGCCCCAAGTTCAGTGCTCATTTTAGCTTTTGACTCTCCTTCCTAAGCATGTGTCTCTTCTTTCATTGTACACCATAAGTAATTGGAATATAAAAAAGAATTAGATAGAGGTGGTGTATTTTGTCTCTTCTTTTGGAAAATTCCTTTTGGTAAATCAGACAATAGTCCATGATGATTCAGAAGAACAGATAGCAAGTATTGGTTCCATGTTGATGTTGGATACTCTACCAAAGGAATAGTTAGTGTTTCTTGCTCATTCATAGAGTATCATGGAGTGGGAGAACAAAGTCTATAAAAAAAAACCATTACTTATGTACATAATGGCAGATATAAATAAAATTGCTGTACTAGAATTCATGCCAACCTCCAAACTCATTAGCATGGCAGTGACATTCTCATAAAATAGCATAATCAGAAGAAGCACTCTGAGGAACTGAGAGTTCTTATTTTTTTTACTACAACAAAATCTTCCATTAAAAACAACTTCATAGTCCCTTACATGAGATCTGTAAAATAAATAACCTTCACATAAGTGGAAATATATTCAGAAAAAATTTTGCATGAGAACACAAAGTTTTTGTTCCAATTCCTACAAGTCTTCAGACTAAATGATCTTGGATATAGTGTCAATGCCATCCACCCTTGAGCTTCTACATAAGGAAACATGGTGAGTACAACACTGTGGCATATAGAGAAGGCTTATGCCATATGTATTAGCATCAGTTTCTTTGTTTAATGTGCACTATGAGATGATACATACCTTCCCATTAACAGTTGCTTATGGCCTCTGTAATGTGAAAGGCTATTTTTCAGTCTGACATCCTTTATGCTGTTTCACTCTTTTTCTCCCATGGTAGGCAATTGGCATCCGGTTGAATGAGCTGTGCCATGGGGAAAGTGAGAGCCCCGCCAACCTGCTGGGTCTCATTTATGATGAGGAAACCAAGAGGAGACTGAGAAAGGAGGATGAGGAGGAAGACTTTTTAGATGACAGTAAGGAGACTCCCTTTACTACAAGAACCCTTGCTTGTAAGAATCTTTGCTTTAGGAGCACTTAATATTTCTCTTTCTTCTTTCATATTCTTACCACCTTCCCATGTCTCCCCACTGCTCCTTTTCCCTTATTCCCTGTGCATGGATGTAACGCATGTGCATAAAGCCACACAAAGAGAGGGCAAGAACCAGAAAGAGAAGACCATAGACAGAGACAAGGAGTTGCAGCCAATACAGCACATCCAATGCTTTGTAATCTGTGATTCTTACTATTATACAAAGATTAGTATTAGGCCTCTCTGAGAAAATATAGTTGTGGAAAATTACTGACCCCAAAGAGATTTGCCCAGGTTTTGCATTTTGTTATTGCTCTTGGAGATTAAAAAAAATAGACCAAATAAAATTGAAAATGAAATGCTTCCCAAATCATTAAAATAGTGAATTATTTAATTATAGTTTTTAACATGAATTTGAAATATTAAATAAACAATTCAGAGTTTTAGAACAGAGTTTAGAACTGTTACAGAGCCTGCTGCACTGTACTTCTTTGTTAAAATTAGAAATGAGTCCCACCATGGGAGATTAGAGACAAAGAGATTCCTGTACACTTCTCTTCAACACCATTTTGTGCATATGTGTGTTGTATACCATACAAGCTTATTGCATATGTGTACTACTACCTAAATAAAATTTCTAAATGGTTATGGAATTAGTGACATTATCTGATGAAGAAAATGATACCTCTTCCTCTTGCCTTTCCCCAGTGGTTTGAAATTCTAACTCCCTGATTATATGTTAGACTGTTGTTAGTTAAGAGATGCCAAGATGACTTCCTCTTTCTAGTCATAAAATGTAAACATTTCATGTTAGGGTGTAACGTTGAACAAAATTAAATAAAAATCAAAGAAAATTTATTGTCTTCTTTTCCACTTTTATCAAGGATTTTCTTTGCAAATTGTTTCATCATTTTTCCCTTTCTCAGCCTTTATTATATCAGAGCAAATTTTCTTGACTTAGCTGCTGACAAACCACCAAATTCTGACATCAGTCTTTCAGCCTACCAAGTGAACATTGGCCCCCAACGATTCCCTTAAGTTCACAGGAGTCTAGACTGTCCTAGAATGCCTCTGGAAAATTGAATGGAAAATGGAATTGGGTCTGACCCTAGGACTATTTGAGGACTATCTAGCAATCACAGAAACTAGTGAAGAGCTGCCAAAAGACATCTCCAGACTGCCCTGGATCTCCTAAGGATCCTTCAGACAGAGATGAGCTAAAGTACCATTAGATGGATGCATCCTCACAGTCCAAAATGAACTTTAATCTCCACGAGACCACATAAGTGTCATTTACCCATATGTTATGCCTGGTACTTTGGTTTTTTGATAAGAGCATGTAGGACTCAATCCTTGTTCATTTTAACAGAAGATTTCAGATGATAGTTACAAGACAACCTGGACTAAGACCAAGTTCACTGTTTACAGGATTAACAAGGAGAATCTGGATGATAACCTCGGGACAAGATCCAGAAGTTTATACTGAATATTTGGCATTTGATCACTATTTAAAAACTATTGCACATCCAGACAATTTCTAGAGTTATGTATCTTCTCCATTGAATAGAAGATTGAAATGTCTGGTTTAGTTCTGCTTTCTTGTCAGTACATAGTTCATCTTGCATTTAAAAGGTAATTATAGCTCAGGTGCCTGGGTGGCTCAGTCAGTTAAGTGTCTGACTCTTGACCTTGTCTCAGGTCATGAGTTCATGGTTTTTAAGATCAAGCCCTGTGTCAGTCTCTGTGCTGACAGGATGAGCCTGCTCGGGACTCTCTTTCTCCCTCTCTCTGTGTCCCTTCTCCTCTAGCCCACATGTCCTCTCCTTCTCTCACTAAATAAATAAATAAATAAATAAATAAATAAATAAATAAAACATAATAAATAAATAAATAAGCAAGCTTTAAAAAAATAAATAAAAGATAATTATGGCTCAAGTAAGTATTCATCTAGAAATTCCAGAGGATTTTATCTCTTCAGTTCTTAACAAGAGGCAATGTCTACAGTCACATGCTATCTCTGGAGAAAAAGTAATGGTTTTCACAAGGAAATCAGATATCTTCAGAAAGAACATAATTTCCACCCTCTTTCAACATAAGCCATAACATATATATGCTATTCGATTAAGAAAGCCTAATACACAGGAGATATTTTAGAAAGATATTTAGGAATGTTGATCTATAGTTATGATTGCTTGATCCCTTGATTCAAATAGATAACTCTCTTCTTTGTTTTATGAGAAGCAGAACTTGACATTACTCTGCTCTTCTTTTCTGAATGCTGATAAGTAATCAGTATATTTCTGTAGGATTAGTGATGACATGTATCTGAAAACCAATCCTCAGAATTTTGAAAATCTCTATGGTGTTGCCTTGGCCATTATCTGCCTTTACAGCAAAATCCATTATTAGTTCTGTGATAGAGGCAACATTTTACTCATTAAAAGACTGATATTCTTCAGAACAAAGGAGAATATTTCGATACTTCTAGTGTAGCAATGCTTCAATATGATAGGCCAACTTGTATTAAGTGTAAGATACAGATGATCAAGTATGTTTTGTCTACACTGCAGAAACACCTCTGGGCTAACCTGGAAGCAACATCGCTGCCCCCAAGATAGATGGCTCTCAAAGAATAAACTGGAAGATTTTTATAGTCCCAAAAGTAGTTCACTGCCTTGTACATAGTCTAAATCTGACTACACTAACAATGTGAAAATCTTACAAGACTGGTTTCCATTTCTGTTTTTGTTAAAAGGCTTTCTAGTTTAGTGGACTGTGTTTTGTTATGCTATGAGTCTTAAAGAAAATAATTTAGTTCTTATTGATTGACATTTTAATACAAAGTAACTCATTATAGAATTACAAAATGGAAGGAGAAAGAGGTATATGGTAATGCAGATTATGCTAAAGGGAACAGGTGAATTGAACATGTATAGGTGACATTCTCATATGCAATTTCATTTTGGACATGAATAGGTGACATTCTCATATGCAATTTGATTTTACACATATGTAGCTTTGTCCATCAACCCGTGCCTCTCTGCATGTTTTATTGGTTTGTTTACTTATGAAGGAACTCTTTCATTCCATAGGTACTGTGAACCCCTCTAAATGTGGCTGCCCCTTTGCCTTGAAGATGGCGGCGTGCCAGCTTCTCCTGGAGATTACCACCTTCCTGCGAGAAACCTTTTCTTGTCTGCCCAGACCACGCACTGAGCCTCTGGTGGTAAGTAAAGTATACATGCTAATAATCAGGTTACTTGGAGAGGCCAGACATGTGGCTAGGTTTTGAGTATCCACAATTTCCTCAAATGCCCAATGGCCAAATGTATCATATAACATAAAAGTTCAACCAAGGGATTTTCATATATAAAAAGAAAATACCATTTTTTCTATTACAAAGAAAATAATAATAATTCTGAAACTGATCTTGAAATCACTGAGGATAACAGCACTGGGTACAACATGGTATTGATCACTGTCAGTTATGCTGGGAATGTCTAATACAATAAGAGGCTATAAAGCAACCCAAGTGTTTGTTTGAGATCTTAAGGACTGCATCTGGGAGACAAAGGGTCCATGGAAATGGAATGTGTGCTCCAAACTCGAATTGTGAGTGGGCTTATAAAGGCAAAAGCCACAGGGTTACATAACTTGTTTAAAAGACTTGTATATGATTGGTCCTGGAAGAGTGTAAGCTATGTAATACAGGATTGGCTGTTTTGCTAACAGGTGTTACATTATCTCTATTTTAACTCAAAGTAGAAGGGTGTGTTCCAGGAGGTGGCAGAGTTGCAGCTGACAAGTGACAATTGACAAAAGCAAAAACTTCATGGAGATTGTGAGGATTAAAACAGAAGACATACACAGGCCCTACTTCCTCAATATCCTTTGGTCTCTATTTTGAATGACTCTCTTACTTCATTTTGAATCTTCTTTCACAAGCCCTTAACTTCCTTTGCCCCGCAAACTATGAGGAGTTTTATGACCAGCATTCTCCAGAAACCACTGACAGAATATTTTTGTCATAAAAAAAATCTAACTGCTCACAAATCCATATAGAAATGCACTTCCAAAGAGTTTCCTCATTTAAGTCATGGGAAAAATGATTTATGTCAGTATTTAGCATGTAGACATCTCTAAACATATACTTTTATTCCTGCACTACTTCTTATGGATCTGAATAGGCAGAAGAAGACTACACACACACGCATGCACACACACACATACATACCCCTGTACCACCAGGACCTGATTTATTTAGCAGAGTATACCAACACTCTGCAAGTGCCAGGAGTCTTCACAGAATGTGTGGGATGGCCACACGTCAGAGCCGATTTTCCCTGGCCCTTAATCCTCTAATAGGCACCAAGTTTCCAATGGCTCTTTTATTACAGGCACCACCCGGCCAAAGCTGAGAAACCAGACAAATTCCTTTTTTTTTTTTAACACAAGACTTAGACGACTCTACCAGAAAAAATTGTTACACAATCCACGCACTTCTTTTTTAGCCAGTTTTACACTCCACCAGCTCTCCTCCGTTTTTGATCATACTCGGCATGAACAAGGCCATACCTCAATCCCTGGGAGAAAATAAAAGAATCGGTGCTATTACTTCGGAGCACTGCATCTACCTCTGGTTTTCCAACGTCTGGAAGACCTGTTTCCTTACTCTCTTAAACAGAAAATGGATATTTTCACATTGGAAACATTTATGGGTAAAATGTATGTTTTCAAGAGAAACATACCAGTAATGGACTGCAAAACTATGTTATTTGAATGTCAGAAAGGAAAGTTTACTGCCCTGATTTCATTTCCTATTAACCTGGACCTTTAATTTACTGAATGTCACCTCTACTATTATACTGAGACTTCTCTTCAAAATCATATCAAGGCCAGCACATGTGTTTAAAGCTAAGTGGGATGAAATATCTGATCTGTAAGGCCTCTAATAGTGTTATTTTTTCAACATTCTAATTATACTGAAGCCTTCATAAAAGCATGGTGATACATCTACTTTTCATTTTTCAAATTTTTATTGGTCACAATTTAGACTCATTTTGATTTTTCAAAATAAGAATCTTAAAGTTTGACTCAGTTATTTTTGTTCTCCCTTTCAACTCAATGAATCTATAGTTTTGTATCCTTAATCATCATAACAAGTTTCATTTTTAAAAAATCAACCAAACTTGTTAAAAATTACGGTATAATCAACTGACAGACTAGTAGAAAATGGTAAGAAATTAAGCTAAATAATCCTTTAGTCATTCAGTCAATGAGAGGAAAGTTTTCACTGCTAATTACCCTTAACAAGGTCTCAGATTTCTTTTGTTCATTACACTAGGATTTTCATTGTTGGTTTATGTATTATGTTGGGATGTGACCTTTATAAAATAAATGGGAAGAAGCTTTTTCTCCTGTTTAATCTAACAATAGTTGATAGTAAACAAAATAAAGCAAAATACCTCTCAAGTTATATTCCAACCTACTATAAAGAAAACAGTATGATAAAAATTGTTTTAGCAACACAGAAGCTGTAAATGCTTGAAACTGTACTAAAGACTGAGTATAACAGTGTATGTTATACCCTCAAAATGAAATATTATAAAGTTTTAACAAAACATTTCCTGCAAGAGTATTTATGGATCTTCAGAAAATTTTTTTAATTCAGTAACATTTTTAATAAGAGTAAAAAAAAAAAACCCAACCACCCTAATGTATGAAATAATGAAAGTATAAGGTAGTAAAGTAATCATATAAGAAGCTATGGATATTCTAGAAACTGACGCTTGAGGATGGTAGAAAATCAGGGACATAAACTTTCTATCAAGAAATAAAGTCTTTTTGACAGAAATTGCCAAAAGACCCTTTCCAAAATGGTTGAGATTTTCATGCAAAATATTTATTTGAATAAGTCCTAGTTATACCCAAAGTGTTGAAAAGTAAGCAAAAGAACCTAAAGTACAATAATTAATATAGAAGTTAATTAGTTTACCCACAGTTGTTTCTTGGATAGAGTAGGAAATCCCAGGAGGCCACCCACTGGATTGGTGGGGGCATAGAGTTGAAAAAAAAATAAAGACAAAATGACATCAAATGCTGTTAAAAATTAATTAAAATATATTTTTACCAACTTAACAATTTTTCTCAGATCCCTAGATACAACTTAAATAATGTTTTTTTTTTCTTAATTAAATTTCTGGTAGCATTTTTATTTGTTTTTTCATAAGCAATACTAATAAATAATGTTTTTTTAAAAGAAAAAATAGCAGGGGCGCCTGGGTGGCTCAGTCGGTTGAGCATCCGACTTCGGCTCAGGTCATGATCTCACGGTTCATGGGTTCAGGCCCCGCGTCGGGCTCTGTGCTGACAGCCAGCTCAGAGCCTGGAGCCTGCTTCAGATTCTGTGTCTCCCTCTCTCTCTGACCCTCCTCTGCTCACACTGTCTCTCTCTCTCTCAGAAAGAAATAAAAAAAACATTTAAAAAATGAAAAAGAAAAAGTAGCATTATTATAAGATTTATAATTTAAAATAGCATAATAAAAAATTTTTAGATATTAATTTCCAAACAATATTGAGAACAATAAAGAAATCATTTTTAAATAGAGAATTTTGTTTGTAAAACCGCTGGTCTATTCAAGTGTTTACCAATTGATTAGTGAAACCAATAACCACTGGCCGAGCAACATGAATTCAAACAAGTAATTCCTGTACAATGAATAGATGAGTCCACAATAATAAAGTAAAAATCAGTAAGGGAGTCTTTGGTCTACACTAATTCATTAGAGAAAGTGACATATTGGATGCTTTTGTGCAGGATTGTGCTAGAGGCTGTGCCAAATGTAATGATGGAATTTAACAAATTGGGTTATGAAAAATATAAAAATATACTGCTGGATTCCAAATGTTCCTAAAGTTAAAAAAATCAGAAGCAAAACACAATTCACATATACAAAGGCTAACTACAGATATTTATTGAGAGTAAGACTATGAACAAGATGGTGCAATAGTTACAGGAAAGGGAATAGGAGACACAGAGATAATTATAGTGAAACAGGAGAACCAACATATAAAAAATTATTCTTGATATAAAATATATGACTGGCCATGAAAAGGGGGCAGAGGGACATGGTTGGCCATGGAAGGGGCTGGGAGACCTGAAGAACATTTCTTTCTTTCTTTCTTCCTTTCCTTTCCTTTCCTTTCCTTTCCTTTCCCTTTCCCTTTCCCTTTCCCTTTCCCTTTCCCTTTCCCTTTCCCTTCTTTCCCTTTCCCTTTCTTTCTTTCCTGCAAATCTTAGCTATTTTATTTTTTTGAACTAAATTCCCAGTTTTGCTTATTTATTTTTAAAATTTTTTAATTATTTTTTTACAAATAGTTTATTGTCAAGTTGGTTTCCATATAACACCCAGTGCTCAGTCCCACAAGTGCCCTCCTCCATGCCCATCTCCCTCCTCCCCCCCCATCAGTCCTCAGTTTGTTCTTAGCATTCAAGAGTCTCTCATGATTTGCCTCTCTCCTTCTCCCCCACTATTTCCGCCCTTCTTCTCCCCCATGGTCATCCGTTAAGTTCCTCCTAATCCTCCTATACATGCAAACATATGGCATCTGTCCTTCTCTTCCTGACTTATTTTGCTCAGCATAACACCCTCAAGGTCCATCCATGTTGCTACACATGGCCAGATTTCATTGTTTCTCATTGCCATGTAGTATTCCATCATATAGATAAACCACATCTTCTTGATCCATTCGTCAGTTGATGGACACTTAGGCTCATTCCATGTTTTGGCTATTGTTGAGAGTGCTGCTATGAACATTGGGGTACATGTGCTCCTATGCATCAGCACTCCTGTATCCCTTGGGTGAATTCCTAGCCGTGCTATTGCTGGGTCATAGGGGAGTTCTATTGTTACTTTTTTGAGGAAGCTCCACACTGTTTTCCAGAGGGGCTGCACCAGTTGACATTCCCACCAACAGTGTAAGAGGGTGCCTGTTTCTCTACAACCTCGTCAGCATCTAGAGTCTTCTGATTTGCTCATTTTAGCCACTCTGACTGGCGTGAGGTGGTATCTCAGTGTGGTTTTGATTTGTATTTCCCTGATGAGGAGGGATGCTGAGCATCGTTTCATGGGTCTGTTGGCCATCTGGTCCTCTTTGGAGAAATGTCTGTTCATATCTTATGCCCATTTCTTCATTGGGTTGTTTTTTTTTTGGGTATGGAGTTTGGTGAGTTCCTTATAGATTTTGGATATTAACCCTTTATCTGATATGTCATTTGCAACTATCTTTTCCCATTCCGTCAGTTGCCTATTAGTTTTCTGGGTTGTTTCCTTTGCCATGCAGAAGCATTTAATCTTGATGAGGTCCCAATAGTTCATTTTTGCCCTTGATTCTTTTGCTTTTGGGGACGTGTCAAGTAAGAAATTGCTGCGGTGGAGGTCAGGGAGGTTGTTTCCTGCTTTCTCCTCTAGGGTTTTGATGGTTTCCTGTTTCACATTCAGGTCCTTTATCCATTTTGAGTTTATTTTTGTGTATGGTGTGAGAAAATGGTCTAGTTTCATTCTTCTGCATGTTGCTGTCCAGTTCTCCCAACACCATCTGTTAAAGAGGCTATCATTTTTCCATTGGATACTCTTTCCAGCTTTGTCAAAGATTAGTTGGCTGTGTACTTTTGGGTCCAATTCTGAGTTCTCAATTTTATTCCATTGGTTTATATGTCTGTTTTTGTGCCAATACCATACTGTCTTAATGATGACAGCTTTGTAGTAGAGGCTAAAGTCTGGGATGGTGATGTCTCCTGTTTCAGTTTTCTTCTTCAATATTACTTTGGCTATTCAGGGTCTTTTGTGGTTCCATACAAATTTGAGGATAGTTTATTCTAGTTTTGAGAAGTATGCTGGTGCAGTTTTGATTGGGATTGCACTGAATGTATAGATTGCTTTGGGTAGTAATGGCATTTTAACTATATTCTTCCAATCCACGAGCATGGAATGTTTTTCCATTTCTTTGTGTCTTCTGAAGAACATTTCTATAGGAGGTCACATTTGAATGTAGCTTTGAAAGATAGATGGGATTTGAAAAGTGGATAAAGAATCAGAGTTGTTATATTACTTTTTGTCCTAGGTAAGAAATTTATCTAAGTTTGGCTAACAAATTTGAAAATATATTAGGTTTTCCACTTGTTTTCTAAAAGGGATTAATTTCAGGGAAGCAATTATATTCCTAGAATATTTTTTTAAAAATGCTAAATAGACTATGTAGTCCCTTTATTTTTCTAGATGTGGTCTAATTTTCTAGGTACTGAAACGTAACTTCTGTTCTTAATCAAATAGAAAAGAAGGAACAACATGTAGAGTCTAAAGTTTCACTTATTAATAGCAATTAAGAGCATTAGATTTTAATCTTGGTGGAAACTAGGTTTTTAAATTTTTTTTTGTTTTCCATATCTAGTTGAATCTGAGAACTTACATCATATTTGGGGAGAAATGCTCTATAGAAATAAAATTAGCATTTTACATAGTTTTCCTTTATTACTTCCTCCAAGAGTGTTTTACAGTTAACAATTAAATACGAAAGTCTCCAATCACAGAACAGGTCAAATTTTCAATTGGGGGGCCTCATTGACAAAACTCCTAGCAAATATTTTCCTTCCCCAAGGCTTACTTCAGTGTACCAACTCATTCTGTTCATAAGCAGATAGTCATGGAACCCCTTTTATCCTGAGGTCTTTCTGGATACGAGTGAAAAATATCTCCAATGCCTGATAGTATTTTGAGACTCTGGCCCACACATAGAGATTTCTTAAGCCTGGAATGCCTTTTTCCATTTGTTTGCTTAGCCAGCTTTCTCAGGACAAAACTCCAACATTACCTCTTTATTCATTTTCTATTTCTGTAGAAATTTATCTGTTTAAAAAAGGGCAACCATTGTATCTTATATTTCTGGAAATCTGAAGTCTGACTTGGGTCTTACTGGGCTAGAGTCAAGGTGTTAAGAGAGCTGCAGCGCTTTCTAGGATTCTAGAAAAGACTCTTTCCTTGCCTTTTTTCCATCTTCTTGGGCAACCCACATTGCTTGGCTCATGGTCCCCTTTTCCATCTTCAAAGCCAGTAATTTGGCATCTTTCTCATTCTTCTTCCATAGTTATATCCTCTTTTGACCACAGCCTGGAAAAGCTTTCTGCTTTTAGGGATTTGTGTGATTAGGCCAGGCCCACTTGGCTAATTCAGGATAACTTCCCATCTCAAGTTCTTTACCTAAATCCACACGCACAAATTTCCTATTGCAATGTAAGGTAACATATTTACCTCTTCCAAGGATTAAGGCATAGACATCTTTGGAGATCCATTATGCTGCATCCAAGTCTGATTTCTAAGTTCCTACTCAGTCTCTGAGTCTGTGAATTTATCTTGTGTTTACCTACTCAGTCTCTTTCTCAAGATCTTGAGTTCCTTTAGGGCAAGAACAATTTATTATTTATCCCCCAGTACATAACACATTCATACTCAGTACATTTAGTGCATAATTATTTAATAAACAGATAAGTGCCAAAGATGCAGTCTAAACTGTGGACAAAGTGTTAGAAGGTGAGAAAGCTAATTCTAGATTTGAAACAAAGTCTGTGCTTTTTGAAGATAAAACTTGAGGAAAAGGAGAAAACTATGAGTTAGAGAAAATTATTTTTTAATTCAAGAAACATTTTTATTGGCCACAATCTGAAATTGGCATTAGATAAAGAAGAATTTGGCTCTGTGCAAATTCAGCTGTGTGCAATTCAAAATGGAGGGAGGTTTGCCACGAGACCAATGTAGTGCTGAGGAGATGCCAGTATTCATGTACTCCTCACTAACATGGCAGGACTTGGAGAGCTGCAGACTTCGTTTGGATCCTGAGTTGGACCGGCACAGATATGAGAGGAAGATCAGCTTTGCTGGTGTCCTGGATGAAAATGAAGACTCAAAAGATTCCCTCCACAGTAGTAGCCACACCCTCAAATCAGATGCAGGTGCTGAGGAGAAGAAAGGTATGGAAAGCAAGAATTATTTTTCATGCTTCTGTGTTTCTCATAGGATATTTGACCTGGGTTCTAAACCACAGAATTGTGCACCCAAAATCCACAACTGTTGGCTTCGTACAGTACTGTGTCCACTTAATGAGGTAGGAAACCATGCTAGTTAGCAGTTGGTCTCCATAGTCTGAGAAGTTCAGGTTGTAATTCCAGCTCAGCAACTCTCAATATCCCACTGATGCCACCAGAGAGTTGTCAGATAAACCACTATTTCATGTACCAATAAGGAAGAAACAATACTTCCAATTCATCCCTTATGCAATACTTTCTTACTTAGTGTTTTATTCTTAATGAAGGACTTTCAGACTTAATTAGATGTCAATTTTTATTATCAATATATATCATTCTTGTGCAGCCAAAAAAAGGAGAGGAAAGTATAAATAGAATAAATGAGTTAAACTCTTTCTAAACTATCTTCAATTCCGGGTTCAAATTTCGTAATCACTTTTCAACTCAGAATTGTCAGTGTCCATGTTTTTCTATATGATAATGTCCTCTGTGTCATTGGAATATTAGTAATACATCATTTCTTAAATGATCTGTAAAAGAAGTAAAGTGTTGGTGCTAGGTTGAGCCAACATGCTCTTGTACAAAGGTAGCCTACCCTCATACTCAGTACCTGCTTCAAGAATGTTGCCAAACACATCTGATTTATCACTCCTTCAGCCAACTACCACTTGACTCCTTGGTGTTAAAAGACACCATTTTGTTGCTGGTGCTTTAGACACATGGACGTAAGCAATAACAAATGTGTCATAACTGCTACTGGCACTAGTGATCTTATGATGGCCTCAATTGTAACACAAATATGCACTTTAAATGGTAAAATATAACAACCAGCTGTATGACCTTGTCCAAGTTACTGACCTTCTAAGCCATAGTTTTCCGCTCTGTAAAATTAGGTTACTGACACCAAACACATTGTGATATTGAAAGCTTTGAATGAGACAATGTAAGCAAAGTACCTGGTACCTAATTGGTATAAAATAAATAATGCTGTCACTGTTGTGGGTTTTATTAATATCATGAGTGTATAGACTAGAACCCATGCAGAAAATCCTAAATATAAGCTAAATGTTACCAAGTTTTAAGTTGCTTTCAAGAGCTTCTTAAACTGTTAACTTCTCTGATTTTGCTACATCTCCTTTTATTTTGCTATTTCTTAAACTCTACCACCCTTCAGAGTTTTTCTAATGAATTTCAGTTAAAAGAATATCAGTACATTTGTTAAGAGCCAGACATGATTTTATGCATTTATGTATTTTCTGGTATCCTATAGACAATGACTCAATAAATGTCAGATAACTGAAGGAATGAATGATTCTAGGAAGGAATAGCGCTGGAGAGAGAAAACAGAAAATCTTTAAAATCTTCAAAGGAATGGATATACACTGGAAAAATATGTTTAATATTTTAAGATCAGATTGTTGTCATGACACCTTAACATGCAAATACTTATTGTATAGAATTTATGGTCAACCAAGAATTTACTAGCCAAGTCTTAAGCAATTTTTGAGCATAAAGGAGTATCAAGTCAATATCTTTTTCTATTATTACTTTTTCAGATAATGATAACTGCATATGATAAAAAACTTACATTTTTAAAGTTATCCCAAGGGTATTTTTTTTTTGCCTACTCAAAGTTATTATGCTAATTATTACTTAACATAGCTGAAATAAATATTCTAAATATGGACATGGTTAAACTTGAAGAGAATAAATTCTACACCATTAAAAAAACTAAAACATCAACTTAATCTTAAAGAACATTTTAATTTCATGATTATCACTTATATAAATTTCCTCTGATGTTCAAAACTGCAAATGCTTAATATTGTTTTCTCCTCATAGAATAGCTACATTAATATATGAATGTTGTTTAAGAAGTGACCAGAAAACTGAAACTATAAATAAAACAAGAACATATTCATAAAATGTCCTTTACTGGTTGGCAAAATCTTCTTGAAGATTCGTATGCATTCCTTAATCCTTTGACAAGTTGATACCAGATGCTAAAGCCATGGGTACTCTGCTAAATTATATTATTAAAAGTTTATTTAAAATTTTATGCCATCTGTTTTTATAAAAGCTAAAAATGTTGTTCTTGAAATAAACAACTTGAGGACAATTCAGATTCTACCAGGGAAAACAAATGTAAAAGAATCCTCAAACTAAAATGTCTGCCTAAAATCACCAAACAAGGTCTGTCACATCATTTTACCCACATTCCAAATACAGACAAAGACTGGTATTCCAAAATACAGACACCACGATGTGTCTAATTATTCAACAATTACCTGTTGAGCACCTGGTATAGGCCAGGCACTATTCCAGGTTCCCAGAATACAGCAATCAACAGGAAAAATGTCCCACATGTATTTTAGTTTATGTTAGCTAATAGTTACATAATAGTGAATAACATCAAATACTAGACTTTCAAGTAATGATAAATGGTATGAAGAAAAACAAATGAAGGTCAGAGAATTGGTAGTGACCTGGAGTGGGAGGGAGTGTAGTCAGAGAAGGACTTCATAAATGGCATTGAGCAGAGACCTGTATGATGTGAAGGAGCCAGTCAAGCAAAGTGCTGAGGCAGGAGTCTTCTGAGCAGACACAACAGTGAGAGCTAGGCTCTAATGCAGGGATGACATGGGACATTTGAAGAAGGGCAAAAAGACCAACATAGTTGCAACAGAAAGAGTTGAAGTAGAAGACTATAGAAAGAATAGAAGATGGGCAGGAAATGGGGTTAGATAAATAGTCAAAGAGCATATACATAGGATATGTAGAAATGTTTATAAATTTAATTCTGTGTAAGTGTGTCCGAGTGTTATTGGCAGGTTTTGACTAGAAAAGTGATATAATATATGTAATAATGATTTATATATTTAAAAGATGAATCAAGCTGTGGGAGGGGATGTAAGCTGGAACAGTGAGGCAGTTGCAATAGTCCAGGGAATAGGTAATGGGGCTTTCAAATTCCTAGGGAATTTTGAAGTGTGAAGCTAGCAAGACCTGCTAGTGGATTTAATGTGAGATGAGAGAAAAGGGAAAAAGATGTTCTATGTAGTTTAGATGTATTTGTTTCACTTTCCTACTAGTTCATGTTCTCATGGAAGTAAAGGCTAAGACTCAATGCTGTACAAGTGCAACCAAAGGTTTTCATGTACAAAATCAAATGTGAATTCTAACTGTTGTGTCCTTCATAAATAATCCATGCCATAATTCTGAGTGCTAATTTTTCACTTGCTACAGGATATATCCAATTATCTTTGGTAGTATAGAATAGGTTCTCAAAATTGAATTTCTTTCTTTGGGGCTACTTTCCCAAATTTGTACACTTAAAGGTATCATGAAATCAGAGAATACAAGACAGTGTCTCTATTAAAAGAAAAAGAAGAAGAAGAGGAAGAAGAAAGAAAAACCTCTCTAAACCTGTTCTCTACTTCCCAATCTACCTTGATATGAAATTGTATTAATAGTCATTAAAAGTGATAATATTCTATTTCAGATGTATTTCAGGTAGGTCATTAAACCCTCAATTAAGCCTAAAAATAATATTGAAAAAGGCAGTGAATGAATTTTGTGCTATAATTAAGAAGGAGCATTATAGTCTATAGTCTTTGTGGAATTTATCCAACCGCACAGCCAAAGTTTCTGTCCAGATATAAAATTCTACCCAGATTTGTTCTGGGCACTCCACAAGGCCTTTGCCAGCTCAGTGGCGATGGTTTTGGTCTTTCTCAGTCACAAGATTAAATTGGAGATTAAACATTGCACATTATTCAACAGAAGTTCCCCTAGGCTCCTTTTTTGGCATTGACAATATACATTTAATTACCATTTTGTAGAGCTATACAAGGTTGATCGTGGTCACATATTCTCTGCGAGCGAGAACCCAAGACTAAAATGCAATCTTCCTGATTAGAAGTTTTAAAAAATATTCATACCTCTGCCTTAAATAATTCATAAGAAATCTTCTTACAAAAACAATGGCCCCTTCCTAATAATGACTAAGCTTTGAAAACTTTCTTTATCCTGCCCTTTTAAAATCAATGTGTGGCAACACCAAATCTCCTAAAGAGAAGGAAGTAGGAGTGTATATTGAATATGGTAAGTAAAGATGCATTTGGTAAAAAAAAAAAAAAAAAAAGTAGGTTTCAAGTTTAAACGTGTTTCTTTTACCCTTTTATTTTCTTCACTGATGACTGTTTTTTCCAGAACACTAAAGATGAATAATGCATGTTCTTCTTGGTACATATAGACTGTAAGGTTGGCTCAGGGTGTTGCAACATTTGGACTCACATCCCACCCAGCCTTTTGACTGAAAGAAGGATGCTATGACATCACTAGGTGCATTGAAAATGGAACTATTTCACACTCATGTTCACCCAAAGCACACCAGTGAAAACAGATCCTTTAGTGCCTTTGCTGAGGAGCTGAGCGGAACCCACTGCTGGCTGTTGGAGAGAGAAGCGCCTCTTGTTTTTATTTCTTAATGAGGTATTCCAAAATGAAGGGGTTTACATGAAGGGGTTTGCCTAACTCACATAACTCTGCAAGTCCCATTTCTAAAGAAAAAAACAAATGGTTTGTGGTTCCTTTGAATCAAGGAATGATGTTCTGTAAGTGCACTAACAGTCCTCGATAATGCTGCTACAAGGGCACCCTCATGCTTGTGAACCCTGGGCCAGAAAGACAGCAGGTTGCTCCCAGAACTGATGAGCTATGTGCCCAAGAAAGAAGCTGCACCAGCCCTTCCTGGTGGACGCAGTCTCCTGGCCGCCTCACACAGCTGCCTGGCCGGGAGGGGGCGTGGGAGGAGCCCCTTGTGCTGCTCATCCTGGCCCACAGAGAGGATGCTGTTCAGGGACAAGCTGGGGAGAGCTTGGATCTAACACTGGCTGGGGAAAACTAAGGAGGAAAAAGCCCTATTTTATTCTTTTAATACAGTTCCCAGCAGGAAGATCAGGATAGGAGGTTCCCGCCTGCTCCAGATTAAAGGAACCCGCAGTTTCCAGGTGAAGAAGGGGGGTTCCTTGTCCAGCATTCGCCGAGTCGGCAGCTTAAAGAGCAGCAAGTTATCACGGCAGGACTCAGAGTCCGAGGCTCAGGAGCTGCAGCTGTCCCAGAGCAGGGACACTGTCACTGACCTAGGTAACATAGAGGAGTGGGGTGCGCAGGGACGTGGGGGGTAGGAAGACAGGGCCCAAATCCTGAAACAGCTGAAGCCCATTTTCTTACACGTCAGGAGCTGGAGAGCAGAGCCACAGGCTAGGCCACTCATTCAGTCTGAACCCCATGCCACCCTTTAGAGCAGGGCTGCTCAAACCTTAACGTGCACACAGGTCACCTGCAAGGCTTGTGAAAATGCAGATTTGAATTCGGAGGGTCTTGGGTAGGAACCACTAAGAAGTTTTCTGGTGAAGCTAATGCTGCTGGTTCAGGAACAGTCTGAGCAGTGGAGAATATAGAATATACGTTAGGGAAAGAAAATACTTTAATGGCAGGACAGATTTTTAAAATCCGGATGTTTGCACTTCTGTTATTCTGATCAAGACTTTGAAAGCAAAATGTAGAAGTTCCTTTGGGGGCAGCTAGATCAAGGTCGTCTGTATGTTAAAGTGTCTATTTCATAGTAAAGCCAACAAAAATATCAGAGAGGAAAGATTGAAGATTGTCTAGACCTGACAGTGAGTGATCTTCAGCAAGTCAGTTAGCATCTCAGGGATTTGTTGTCTCCAACTACGCAGTGGGAAGAGTTCTATTTTCTCCTGCCTACTCTGAGGGGATACTTTAAAGATAAATTAAGGGATGATTATAAAGTATGGGCATACACTCTGTATACAGTCAAAGCACTAGTGGCAAAGTTGATCACCAAAGAGACTCTTGAACCCCAAAATATGCTAGTCCAATGAGCCTGACGATCATATTACTAACAAGAAAAAAGAGTAAGCAAGTATGCAGATAGGACTCACCAGCTGCCTGGTATTTAGCCATCAGGTAAAAGTTAAAGTACATTTCCTTTGCCAGTCAGCCGCCCTGTGAGAAGCAAAATAGAAAGCTCTCCTGTCTAGGCAAGTTGTTTCAGAAGTCAGTCAGGATATTTGGATAAATTGTCGATCAAGTCTACTGAAATAGAAGCTGAGTGTATCTAATTAAAGAGAGTCTAAAATAAGAATTGTTTCTACACCTACCCGCCCTCACCTTTGAAAATAGCTAATTTATGCATTAGTTAAGAATCAGCTTATTTCTTTAAGGAGACAGTAGAAAAGAGAAAAACCTGTGACTTCTTTTGTTACAGGTCTAAGATTGTAAGAATGTCATCGTTTAGTTTTGGGGGGAAATATTTCAATTAATTATTTGAATTCATTGACTTAGCCTGACCAGCTGGATCAAAATAGTCAGCCTAGAGGCATGGTTTCATCATAGAAATGACCCAGAAAAGCTTTTAGATTTGAGGGTGAAGCTTTTTTGAGTGGTATGTTACGAAGTGAATTCCTGAGAAATGTCTCCATATTTTTCCACAGAGAAGAGTTTATCCACAAAGGATTATCCACAATGGCTTACAAATTTCCTTAGTTTTTTGAGGCACCGTCCATTTTTGAAATAGCTCTGACAGCAAAGCCAGGTGATATCGAGAGCAGTGGCACTAGACACAGTCACAGCAGCAGAGGAGATAGCAGCATGCTCTATGGCCACTGCAGGTTGCTTGGTGTCCCTCCGTAACTACACCTGTAAGGTCTGGGCAGTCTGGAATGGATTTGGGCACACTCAACCAATAGCTTGCTCATCTCAGCAATTCAAGGACTTGACTCTGTTTCTTCCTTGCTCCCATGTCTCAAGATGGAAGCCACCAGTACAGAGATCATAAATGTCTTTGCAATTGCCTGTTCAGCTCATGGTGAAGGGAACAGCTCCTATTAACGTCCCTCCACTAAAGTCAAGGCTATGCCCTGTTAACCCACTGGGCCATGGTAGTCTGCCCTAGGATTCAAAAGCATGGACAACTCTACCATACCAATGTGTTCTCCATGGAGACTGAACAATATAACCTTTCTTGGCATTTTTCTTTTGAAGAAGGGAGTCCTTGGAGTGCAAGCGAGCCCAGCATCGAGCCCGAGGGAATGAGTACTGCTGGCACAGAGGAGAATTACCACAGGAGCATGTCATGGCTTCATGTAAGTAGGAATCTCAGAGAGAGACCTGAAATCCGTATCTTTTGGCACTGAGAAAGATCTATGAAGTGAGGACAAAAGATTCTGCTAAAACTATCAATCTAATTTAGTTTCCAAGAAAAACCATAGGAACCTCTGAATTCTCACTAGGATTGGTATTCTGTTGGATCGTGTTCCATTTTAGGCTTAACTAAAACCAAAGGTTCTTTGTTATGGCTGGTTTGTAGGTCACCATAAGTCAGGGAAAACCCTGAGGGACAGGGCCAGGTTGGTGACCAAGACAGCCTGGGTACCACAGGCAAGGTATCACCATTAGTTTGATACAGTCACCACAAATGCTGAGAGCAAGGTCATAGTATCAGTCTGTGTCTGTGTAGATCTAACTGTAACCCAGAACATGGAGATTCTTAGATGACAAAGGTCACACTCCAAAGGTTTCTTCAGAGGTCATAGGCAGGCGGGGATTTCAAGAAAGCACTTGGAATGGATTAGAGAGTTCAAGGTTTGAGCTGGCCATGAGAAAGAATGAGAAAGGTAAGGAAGCATAACATCAAATCCACAACTTGCAGGATACTGCCTGCACTGTCATTGATTTTGTATGGACTCTACCATCTCCTCTGATTTTAATCTGACTTCCTGGTACAGTCAAATAAGGGCTGGCTGGTACATGATGCTCCTCAGAGTTTACAGTGCTGTGCCGTCACAATTGGTGGACCCCCAGAAATGTTTGGAAGTGATCCCCAGTACTTAATTTTCAAGACTCTCTGAGGCAGCTGTTTTTAAAGTAAACTCTTTAGTGAGGTTCAACATACATATTGAAAAGCATAGAAAACCTACGTGTACATAGCTCAATAAATTTCCACAGAGTGACAATCTGTGTAACCACCAGAAGGTCAAGAACATTGTGCTACTCTAGAAGCTCTAAATATGCCCTCTACCAGTCACTACGCTCCCCTAATGGTAACCACCATTCTTACTTCTGTCACCACAGATTAGTTCTGTCTGTTTTTGAAATGCATAATAATTGGCATTATATGTCATGTACCCTGTCATGTTATGGTTTGTTTGGTTCATATTAGGGTAAATCCTGCAACTTTGCTCTTCCTCAAGATGGCTTGTTCTATTCTTCACTATAGCCATTTCCATTTAAAATCACCTATTAATTTCTATTAAAAAAAAGATTTCAAAACAGCCTTATATTGAAATAATATCATTTAAAATTGAAGAATTGAAATATTTACTCAGTGAATCTTCTACTGTATCTGAGGTTCCAGATGATGCTATCTGCCTCCAGAGAGGACTCACCCTATACTTTCACAAAGAACAAAGATCACCTGAGTCCAATCAAGGACTAAGCTGACTTGACTTGTAGTATTGCTTTCCCCCACACTTTACCCCCAACACATAACTCCTAGTATCAAGTATTCCAGTGTGAGTCTGGCGTGTGTCCTATAACTAACTCCAGTCTTGCTGGGACAGAAACTACAGTTTTGCTTCCCTATTACAGTGAAACTGTTAAAATCTCCATAATGCTTGTCAGCTGGTTCCTGCTTGGCTTTTTAGCTACTCAATCAACAAATGCCTAGAAGGAAAACAGTCACCCAGCACCAAGTCTACCTTCTCTACAGGATCTTGTCCACTCAATTCTTCTTCCCTTTGGCAATTCTGAACTCCAATTTTTATCTTCCAGTTCTCATGAAATTGCCTAAAGCTTTGCCTGGCTTCTTGGACACTTATGCCTGAAGGAGAAATGTGGCATATGCTGACATTGTGCTCACCTCAGTAAATGCCCCTTCCACATCTTGCCTTTGAGGTCCTGACTGCCTCACTGTGTTAAATGCAATCTTATGCATTCAAATACGTATATTCAAATATATGTATTAATATATGTGTGTGTATGTTAAACAACACACATTTATTAGCTTACAGTTTCTATGGACCAGGAACCCTGGCACAGTTTAGCTGGGTGCTCTTCTTCAGGCTCTCACAAGATTGCAGTCAAAGTATTGGCCAAGAGTGCGGTCTTATCTGAAGGGTCTTATCCCAGTGAACTGGGAAAGAGTTTGCTTCTAAGCCCACATGATTGTTGGTAGAATTTCAGTTACTAAAGGACTGTTGGATTGAGGACCTCAATTCCTAGCTGACTGTTGGCCAGAGACCACCCTCATTCCTTACCATATGAACCTTTCCAGCATGGCAACTTGCTTTCTCAAAGCCAGTAAAGGAGAGTCTGGTAAGAAGAGACAAGTCACTATCTTATGCAGTCTAATCACAGAAGTAACATCTGATCCTCTTTGCTACATTCTGTTGGTTAGAAGCAAGTCACTGGCCAGCCCATATTCAACAGGAGGAGGTTTCACAAAGGCATTAATAACAGAAGGTGGGATCATTGGGAACTCTCTTAGAAATATATCTATCAAAAAGACATCCCTGAGCATAACTTTCAAACTACAGACTTCTAGGTCACCTTCTAGAAATTCTATACTAAATCAGAATCTCCTGAACAAAAGTCCAATAATATGTTCATTTGGTTTTTGTCATTTTTGTTTGACTTTCTTGGTGTTTCCCCTTAACAGCCAGATTTGAGAATAACAAAGGAAACCTTACAATTCTTATATGTGCCCTACTTCGTACCAATATAAACAGGAATATCAGGAATGTTAAGTGAATCTTGAGAGAGATCTGGATATTCTGTTCAGGCAACATCTATTTCTTTTTTTAGCTTTGAGGAATGTGAGATATTATTATCTGAGTTTGAGTAAGCAGAGCTTCTCATTCCTGAGGAAATGTGTAGCAGCCCTACCTAGGAGGTTTGATTGGCCTTGTCCATATAGACTTACTTAATATTCTCTATCCAGAATGGTACATGGTCTCTCACAGCTTAGGTGTTGGGGTAGGAACTGGTGTTATGAAGGATGGTAGCATTTGGAAGTTTACTCTAAGCATCTTTGACTAGCCTTATGCATGTAGAAAGGCTATTGTCTTTTTAGAGGGCAATGTAAGAAGTTACAAACTCGGAAGCCTTTGTTCCTTATCTTAAAATAACCATATCCTTCAAAGCAACTGAGTTCTTTTCTGGAACCCTACCTGGGAAGCCTAGGTGATGTGAAGATTTAAGCCAGATCAAGCCACAAGAACTAGAATAGCCCAAGAGCTGGGTAAAATTAATTTGTAGAGAGAAAAAAACGAAGCTCTATAGTCACGTTCAGGCTCAGTTGAAGGTTCTAGGCCAGGGTGGAAGACACAGAAGTGTTTTCAATTCCACGTTGGCAAGCTGGAGTTAAAGACATCCCACAGCTGTCAAAGGCCAGCCAAATCCTTTGGCACAAAAATTCTCACCAGTTTATGCTTTTTTACCTGGCTCCTTCCACAACATAAGAGCTGAAAAACTAATGTGTTTTAAGTTTAGAATCTTCATTCAAAAATATTTGGAAATCATACATTCCACAATAATTTAAGTTTTTCAAGGTTGCTTCACCTTTTATTGTTTCAAAAAGATCTTTCTATCAAGTGCAAATGGAGAAAGCAGAGAAGGCAAGTACAGAAAGACCTGCAACTCTTTGCTTTCTTGTGGGAATTATGGTTTCAACCCTGATTGCTTGGTTGAGTCCCAGTGATATCTGTGTTCTAGGTCATGATCTTGCTGTGCAACCAGCAAAGCTTCATCTGCACCCATGTTGACTACTGCCACCCTCACTGCTACCTGCACCACAGCCGCTCCTGTGCCCGGCTGGTCAGGGCCATCAAGCTGCTCTATGGAGACACCGTGGACTCCCTCCGAGAGAGCAACAACATCGGCAATGTGGCTCTCCGGGGCAAGAAACAGAAAGAGGTGAGTGAATGGTCACCTGAGAATATGCTTATCACAGGAAAACGATGTCCTGCAGTCTTTTCTCTGGATATACAAATGTCAGGCCACTGCAGCTGTATAAACCAGGTTACAGACCCGTGTGATTTTCAGCAAAGACAGAAGATGAGCAAAGAAAGACAAGTGCTTTGTCTTCATGTCAACAAGCGAATATGGAATCTTTCCCCGGGTTTTGTTTTATTTCTGTGAATAAATACAAACTAGTATGGGTGGTGGTGACAGGTACATTATGGTGATAGAATAATGACCCCCAAAGAAGTCTATGCTCTAATTTCTACAACCTATGAATAAGTTACCTTTTGTAGCAAAAGGGATTTTGCCATTGTGAATAAATTAGGCATCTTTTAATGGGGGAAATTATCCTGAATTGCCCAAGTGAGTTCCTTGTCATCAAAAGGGTCTTTTTTTTTTTTAATGTTTTATTTATTTTTGAGAGAGAGAGAGGAGGAGGAGTATGAGCAAGGGAGGGGCAGAAAGAGAGGGAGACACAGAATCCGAAGCAGGCTCCAGGCTATGAGCGGTCAGCACAGAGCCTGACACAGGGCTCAAACTCATGAATCGCAAGATCATGACCTGAGCTGAAGTCAGGCACCCAACTGATTGAGCCACCTAGGTGCCCCCATAAGGGTCTTTATAAGTGAAAAAAGGAGGTAAGAGAGTCAGAGTCAGAAATGGAACAAAAGGCAACAGAAGCAGAGGTCAGAGTGATGCAGGGCCATAAGCCACAAAACGGAGCAGCCTCTAGAAGCCAGAAAAGTCAAAGAAATGAATGATTCCCTAGAGCCTCCAGAAGGAACACAGCCCTGCCATTCCATTTTAGATTTGACCTCAAGAACCGTAAGATAATACATATTTGTTGTTTTCCTGTGAAGTTTGTAGTGATTTATTATAGCAGTAATAGGAAACTGACACAGTTATGTATTAAGAAATAAGTAGTAAATGACCCAACTATTCACAGACAAATAACTGAGTAATCTAGATCAAATTGGACTACAGGAAACTCCTTTAAGAAACTATTACATTTTCTAAGCATTCAGCTGCACTTTCCTGACTAGTACACTGAGCAGCTGAGCTGGCAGAAGATGAAGACCGTAACCAGGGCTGCCGTGACCCTGCCAGGGAGGCCCCGAGTCACCCACCTGCCCCTGATTGGGTGTGATAGCCAAGACTCCGGACTGAGTGCCTCTGGCTGCCCCTGCAGCTGCCTCTCACAAGTGGTTTCACAAAGAGATTTTGGTATAATACCTATTCATCTCAGTGAGCATTCATTGTGCACCTGCTGTTGGCACAATATGAGACCAGATATTCTGGAAGAAATAAAAAATAAATAAGTAGGGGTAGAGGATCTTTCTACTAAGGAGTTTGCAAGCCAGGTCTGGTGGGGTGGAGGATGGCAATAAAATACAAATCAAACAACTAGAGAATATGAGCAACAACAAAAAATTCAGTTGGGTCAGGCATGTCGCAATTTGTAATGCTTTAACCCTTGCAGAGGAAGTTTTTAAATTATTTTGCAATTTACAAAGAAATTTGAGGTAATAGAAAAGATCCTAAAGAAAAAAAATATGTATTTCATGCTTCTCATAAGTGTGCTATTTGCCCTCTAGGATTTGATCTTTCAGTGTTTTTTTTTTTTTTTTTTCAAAACATATATGTGAGGCTCTATCACAGGTATATATTACTGACAGAGTGCTTTTTGATTCTTATAAACTTGTGCAGGCAATACTGTTCTCCCCATTTTACAGATTAAAAAGTTGAGGCTCAGAAGGATGGGATTGTCTCAGTTCATATCTCTAACACATTCAGCTAGACTTTAATTTAGAAATATGGAATATCAAATCCAGAGCTTTTTTGACTAGATTCTATTTTATCTCATGGTATTCAAACTACACATATTCTGAGGGAAGATCATGTGGGACTGTTAATGATGTCATTATATATACATATATATATGTGTGTGTGTGTGTGTGTGTATATTTGTGTCTGCATGTATGTACATAGATATGTATATATATTTTTATTTAGGTAAATTCTCCTTCAGATAAAAACTCCCTTAGTTTTAGGAGAAAACTATATGTTGGAAGTTGCAAATATATACTAATGTAAATTAATGTTCATTATTCACCGTACACACGCTCAGATTTCTTACTGCTCTAACTATACCTTCACCTATAATCCATATGTCACCAAATTCAACATCCTTCAAGATCCAACTCAAATACCACCTTGTCCTTGAAACCATTTATGATGTTCCTGGTGGATGATTATGTTATTTTCATTCCCTCTTTTCTTTAAATTACAATGGCATTTTACTTATGCTTTTCTCATTTTTCATTCCATTATTCATTAATTAATTCATCCATCCATCCATTTGTATTTTCAACAAATTTTTAAACAACCTATGGACATGCTGGGTCCATTCTTTGTGCTGGGTGGTATAATGGGCAAAAGCAATATGGCCCATCTTCATATGATACACACAGCCTAGTTGGAAAGACAGGCATTAATCAGATGAATGTCTCAAATTGATATAAAATTGCAACAGCAATAAGAGCAAGGACAAAAAAAAAACCACACTGTGCTGAGACAGCTTATGAAAAAGACTTTGAACTTGTTGAGTGAAATAAGACAGCCTCTTCAATAGAGTAACAGGTGAGCCTTGACTGAAGGATGCATGGATGTTAAATGGAATTTTCCAACCTGAGAGAAGAGGGGGAAAGGAAGGACCATGACTGGAACACAGGGGACTTTTGTGCATGCAGCACATGCAGATAGAGACCAGACACCATGGGGCCACCCAGGCCCTGGGAAGGATTTTAGTCTTTATCCCATGAGTTGTGGCAAGCCCAGAGAGTTTTAAGATCACTCTGCCTGGGGTGCCTGGGTGGTTCAGTCAGATAAGCATCTGACACTTGGTTTTCACTCAGGTAACGATCTCATGGTTTGTGGGTTCGAGCCCTGTGTTGGGCTCAGCAATGACAGTGTGGAGCCTGCTTGGGATCCTCTCTCTCTCTCTCTCTCTCTCTCTCTCTCTCTCTGCTCCTCTCCCACTTGCTCTGTCTTTCTCTCAAAATAAATTTTAAAAAGTAAAAAAAAAGATCACTCTGCCTACACAGTGGGGCTCTTTATATCCCTATTTCTCCCCTGCCACCTAATTATAAACTTCTGGAAAATTGGCAGTCTTAACACACTTTGTATTTTATGTGATACCTACTAGATAGAGTTCCTCTCCTATAGCAGAGAGAAAATAAATATAGAATGGCTGAGTGGGCTATCTCATTCATGAGTGCCCTCTACCTTGGGCCCAACAAGGACACTGGTCTGAAGCAGAAGAGTCTTACCAACCTTAGGCAATGCTTATGTTTTGGAAAGAGAAAGAGAATGTAAAGCAAGAGTTAAGTGTCCTCTAATCTTAACCTATTTAAGTTAGTCATGCAGGTGAAGAGCTGAAAAATATGTATTGACTCTGCTGTGATAAACATTTTATTTTCAAAATGCCAGCCTCCTGTGCAAGCTCTTTTTTGTTCCCTCCTGATGTTTCCATTTCCTGTGCTGAATCTGTCATGTTATCGAAGAATGCCCACATTTCTAGGGCCAGAATGAAAACAGAGTAGTCAATAAACCAAGAATAAAAGCAGTGATTCTGATTAAAATTGAGCCTTATGAGCAATTGATATTTCATTCCTGTTTCCTTTTGAATTGGTTTTTAGGGCAGAATATATTTGTGACAGCTAGTACATTTTGTAACTCATGTAAGTAACTCTGATCAATCTGCTAATCTACATTTTAAAGCTGAGAAATTCACTGTACATCCTGCTAGTCTATTTTAGTGCACTTCCAAGCTTAGGAGGTTTTTATAAACTATATATATATATGAATTCTTTGATTTTCCTACATATATATATATGATAAGATATATATATATCTTATCCAATGCTATGTTTTGAACAGAGTAAATGTTCAGTTAGTACTTGCTGATGAAAAAAAAAAGGAGTAGATAAAACAAAAAATTTATTTTACTTTCAGCCAGAAAGAAGAGGGGTATAAAAGGTGATATGTGCCCAAATAGGAAGGGCACAGTGTCAGTAAATTCTGCGAAGCCAATGCAAGTGTCAAGAGAGCAAATGATTTCCTGCAGAACTAGTATTTTTCCAGAGCTTTGGGAAACACTGTTAGGAGACCAAGAGCAAGCCCTGGGTCTTGAGTTCATTTGCTAGAATGTCTCCGCATTCATACTTACATGTCAAAGATGTGTGAGGCACAATGGTCTAGCTTCTCTTGGCATGAAATATGTTTCTGGGAAGAACTCTTTCCCAGAGATCTCAGTAGACTGACTCCAATTGTCTTCAGTTTTAAATACCTCATTATTTCAATAGTATATCCTCATTTGTGGCATTTGTGCTTACCACGATTTTTCATTTGTTTCCTTGTTGGTTATATGTCCTTCCTAATGAAATATGCTCTCCATGAAGGCAAACACCAAGGGAGTTTTGCTCCTCAGCATATCCCCAAAAGTTAGCCCAGTTCCTGGCATATGGTTAACCCTTATGCCAGGGTAACAGCCTTGAATTATTAAATGAATAAGTAAATATTTTATTTAAAGTAATTAAGTATTATGCCTCTCTGGTCAATAATCTTTTATTGGAAGAATCCCACTGAAACTTGTTCAAATAATTAGAGTTTCTCCAAAAGACACAGCAGAATCTCATGAAACCAGGGACAGACCAGGAAACAGCTGAGACTCAGAAGAATGAGAACCAAACCTGCTGACCCTACCTATCAGAATGTCTCATCTCTGATTCTTTCTGTATCTTCATCTGCTCATTCATCTCTGTCCCCTGACCCGGTCCTCATGTTTATCTTGCATGTAAACTGAAAATCTTCAGGTCGTGTTATCATTTCTCAGCCCCAGCAACCATCACCACATGAATCAGACTCTGTGCCCCTTAATTCCCTAGGACAGGAATTTGGTGGGATCAACTTCTCCTCTTTGTGATCCAAACATCACAAAGGATAAATCCCTGACCAGTCCAAGGATTGGTTTTACATTGCAAATGTAATCAATAGTGGTCAGAATAAAGAGAGAAGTCCCAGAGTCAAGTATGGTGAATATATATGTCCAAGACACACAGAGAAAAGAAAATGACAGTGGCCCAAAATCCATATCATGCCACAGAAAACATGCCCCAGGATCCCTGACATCTCACGGGGCTGTGTAGTCACCTCCCATCAACCATATTTCCCTTGGGTAGATGGAGTCAGTAATGAATGCCATCTCTATTAGTGATACATTCTGTCCTCTGGTCTTGGATGATAGTCCTGGGTTTCTTTACAGGTCTCAGTGCAACTCACAGTCCAGTGAAATTTCTTACTCTTCTGTGAAACACTAACAAGCAATAGATGCCTTCAGAACTAGAAAAGCCACTGGTGATAGCCTTGTCAGTCTGAGTTAGCGGTCATACCAGTAGAGGGACTTTAGGACTTTCACAGGGTGTATCCAAGTGCTTATCACACAAGTACCTATCTTTGATACCTACATTCCAAACCTCAGCAAGTCATGTGGGAAGAGTGCCTAGCCCATCACTCTAGTGTGAAAACCCTTCTAATTCCTTTCCTTTTGTCTAAAACAAGCATCCTAACCATGATGAGTCACAAGAACACACCATACTTCCAAGGGAAGCATGCCAGAATATTAAATATTTGAGATCTGAGAAGCTTGACATATACCTTCTGTCCCTAGTAAATAGGATTAAACAGAATCCTACATTTCACAGAGTGTCAGAGGCAAACATGAATGTTCACCCTTTTTCTTCTAAGCTGATATCTGCCTGATTAAAGAACATATAATTTAATCAAGAAGAACGTCTGAAAAAGACAAAATGTCCAGCCAAAGGAGAGAGGTGAACTATTAATAAAATTTGAAAATCATATTTTAAAATAATTGTAATGACCTGAGGAAATATTCATTATAAGATCCTAATAAAATGAGATGTTTAAACTTGTGTGTCACATACATACCATCCTCATCACTGTGTTAAGATGCACAGAGTGAAAAAAAAGACAAAAGGAACAAAATAATGGGCATCACTGGGTTAGGAATCATAGACATTTTTCTTTCCTTTTCCAGGTTTTTCCGCGTTTTCCAGATGTTCTACAATTTGCATGTACGCTTTTATAAATAGACAGAATAAAAGAGAGAATCCACTTTTAAAATACCTTAAGTTTTTTAAAAAGGAAGTCAAAGACACCCCTACATTTATATGATAAATTATTGCCATATGATTTTAGAACAGTTTCTAAATCATAAAACAAGCATGTATATTGTATATTGTTTTTACATTTATAGGAAAAAATGTAATGCAGGTTTTAACTCCTCAAATGATATGTGTTCCCAACTATGTGCCCCCATGTTTTTATCTTTAGAAAACACAGCAAGAGCTCTGAGTCATTTGTTTAGAAGTTGATTCATTCTAAAAGTTCATTCCTTACCAGTCACACACCAGATGCATTGTCTTAGGTCTTTTAGTCAGAACTTTGAAAACTTCCTTGGACTATGCATGTACTTTTAGATTTGTCTTTTCTTTCCAATATCTCCATCTCTAACACTGTGAAGCTCTGTTCAAAAATTCTTAAGGAGTTCATTTTTTCCCCCAGCATGGAGGGAGAAAATGTTTCATTGACATGGCAGTGGAAAAACAAATGAGCATTTATTCTGTGTAGAAGGATGGATTCCTCTTTGCATGGCCCGGAGTGCAAAATGGGGAACACTCAAGACTCAGGATAAATAAACAAGAGGCTGTCACCATTAGGAACGATCATTCCCAGCTGCTCTGTCCACTCCATCCCTTAGCATTCAGAGTCAGAGAAAGAAAGCACCTCCTCCGTGTTTATGTAGATGAGTCCATTTTATTCGGGATTCTGGTTGAGGTGACATTTTGAAAAAAGAGCTGCTGACTCCTATATGTTTTTTGCATTTGTTTTTTTTTTTAAACGAGTTTGGATTTTTAAAGAAATCATTTTACCTTACAGTTCCAGCCTAGGTAATAAATGCCATGAACTTCTACTTCTTTGATGAGTCTATCTTTTACTTTCCAGGTCTCCTTTATGAAATATATTCTTTCTTCCATGACCAAATGACCACCTTGTGACATCCAGCCCTGTAAAAGGGCTATTAGATAGAGTGGGTTTTAACTGACTTAATTTTGTTTTTAAGAATTGTGTTTTTTAGCAGCTTCATGGAATAAAACTGGCCCTGAGATGGAAGTCAAGAGATCCTTGTCTTGTTTTAATTCTGTTAACAGCCAGCTTTGTAACTTGGCCAAGTTATTCCACTTCTCTGGACCTCCATAGTAAAAGAGGACCTTGTAGCTAAATATCTCTGAGCTCTCTTCCATTCCAAAATGAGCCGTTTTTATCACTTTCAGAAAGCGTGGGGCTCCGAAAAGGCCTAAACTGCCCCTCCCATTAGAAGATGGTTGTTAGGAGACTCTGGGGGGACACAGCACTGTTGACTTTGAGAGAATGTGACACTTTTGGTCACTCATCTCGTGTTCTTTGCAGTGCTCAGAGAAGTCATGCCTAAGGACGCCTTCCCTGAAGAAGAGAGTTTCTGATGCCAACCTGGAAGGAAAAAAGGACTCTGGAATGCTGAAATACATCAGACTGCAGGTATTGATATCTGGATCGGAAACATTCATGGAGCGGTGATGGGGGAGGAAGGTGCCAGATGTCCTGCTACTAATGCTTGAGACACACGGGGCCAGTTGGCACAGTGTTAGCATTGAGACCCCTTTAATTGGTGGGTAAGAGTGCCACCAGGTGTGCGGGAAACTAATCTTTTCTTGTTAGCCAGCCAGCTTCCACAGAGCCAGGGCTTGGGTCACGTGGCTGAAACGTGTCTCCTCCCACTCACCCCACTCCATGGAGCTGATCCCCCACCGGCATGTGGTGGCTCTGCTCACAGCTCTTAGAATGTAATTTCCTGGGTTCAAATCCCACATCTGCCACTCTGGCTCTGGGACCTTGAGCAAGTTGCTTAATGTCTCTTGGTCTTATTTGCCTCATACATAATATGGGGATTATAACAGTAGGCCTGTCTCAAAGGATTATTGCATGGATTAAAAGAGATAGTACACTTATCTACTTACCCAGTGCTTGACACATTGTTATATTGTTGTTATAACCTAAGCCCTAACTCTAAATCATTACAGGGATTCCAGGGTCAGGTGGTGGGGGGCGAGAGGAAGTAGCAGGGAGGGAAGAAAAACAACTTGTGTTTCTGGGAAGTGTTTGAAATGGCTAAAGACCTACACTGTCCAGAACCTACACTTATCATCTAAATTATCTGAAATAATGGATTAAATAGGATTTTTGTGGCCTAATCTGGGGCCATAACTACAATACACAATGTTTCAAAGGGAAAATGTCAGCCATGTTTGCTGTTAGGAAACTAACTTTCTGAATGGAACTCCTTTATGAGTTCGAGGCTGCTCCTTGTCTACAGTGGACCTCAGCTCCTAAGAGAAAGGAAAATAGGATGCTTTGAAAGTCCATCAGGACTTGTAACACAAAGATTTACTGGCTGGAGTCTTCCTTTTCTCTTGGGATCATTCTACAGCTTATTTCTTAGGGGGCTACAGGATAGTTTTTGCGGTGAAAGCATCATGAAAGCAGTATATCGTTTTGTAATTATAATCAACTAATGAAGTGTAAAGTTTATCACCCACCACGCCAATAAATATGCTCCCATTTTAGAAAGTATTTTACGGTCTTTTAAGGAAAGCAGGGAGAAGGGAAGTGGCACGTGGGTCCCAAGAGGAGTGCGGCAATCAGTGTCTTCAAAGATCTTAAGACGTACTTCCATCCTTCCCAGGTGATGAGTCTGTCGCCTGCTCCTTTGTCTCTGCTAATCAAGGCAGCGCCGATTCTGACAGAAGAGATGTATGGAGACATTCAGCCAGCTGCCTGGGAGCTCCTGCTCAGCGTGGATGAGCACATGGCAGGCGCGGCGGGTAAGGACACGTCACCGGGGACCCTGCTTGCCACTCCTCCTGGGGGTCCAACTGGGCCGCCCATGCACGCCCTTTCATTCCTAGGTCAGATCCACAGCAATGGCTGGGACTCTAGACAGAGGCGTGCACTACAGGGAGGGGGGTGAGGTGCTACACACCCGTTACTTTTCACCCGTAGTCTGCGTAAGAGCAGTGAGTCTCTCTGCCGGTGTTACCAGATTACCGAGAATGGTTTTCCCCAGAACCTACACGCTCACTATGTTTCACAAAAAGCGAAAATTCATTTTGTGTGTTGTGATGTCCCAGATTTACCGTGAGCCGCCATCATTAACTTCATTTAATCGTTACAAGTAATGTTTTAGGTCCAAATTACACTATCAAAACAAGTTTGTTGAAACATATCCAAAGGCACACAGTAAAAGGTACATGCAAAATGTGGGTTCTTCTTCTTTCTTCCCCTTTTTGTACATATTCTTTTAATTTTATATAGTTGTTTTAATTCCGTAATGTACATGGTAAGGTCTCAAATAACACAGAAGTGTATGAAGCTAAAAGTATCTCTTCCTCATGGCTGTCAGGCTCTTCCCCAGAACTGACAATTCCCCAGTTTTTCAGGAGCCCTGCTAGGGTACACTATGACATATATGCCTAAGTACCAATGTGTATGCTGTGTTTCCATTGTCACACAAATAAGACATACCATAAAGACTTTTGAACTTTGCATTTTTCCTTGATATGTAGAAGATGTTTTTTTTTTTTTTAAAGAATTTATTTGAAGAAATATCTCTTCAAATCAGGCAGGACGAAAAAGGGAGTGTTCAGGAGCACTTTACCAACAGGCTTTTATAGAAAAGGTGGGGCACCGGCGTGGCTCAGTCTGTTGAGTGTCCGACTTCGGCTCAGGTCATGATCTCGTGGTTCATTGGGTTTGAGTCCCACACTGGGCTCTGTGCTGACAGCTCAGAGCCTAGAACTTGCTTCAGAATATTTGTCCCCTTCTCTCTCTGCCCCTCCCCCATTCACACTGTCTTTTTCTCTCTTTCAAAAAGAAATAATTAAAAAAAATTTTTTAAGAAAAAGAACAGAAACAAAGTAAGGCAATTAGTGACTGGCTATAACTAAAAGCCTAATTGGCTGTTTGTGACTGGTTATCCTTAGCTTTATGACTTGTAACCTTGAAGCTTTTGCAGGCTTAGATTTTTGTTTGCTTACATAGGTCACCACAGGATTAGTGCTACATCATTCTAATGGCCTCCTTGTTTAATGAATAATCTTCCCCTTTTTGTCATCCTCTCCTATGTGAGAGATCCACCAAAACTTTGGTGTTAGTGCCACTCTCAATCAGATCAGAGTTAAGTTGCTCCTATTTCATTGTGAAACTCATAGGTTATAATGTCACATCTATAAAACAATTGTTTTTGCTCTTCCCCTCTTTGTTCATCTTCTTTCTGCTTTTCCAAGCACAGTGAGACTGTGTAATATATGGTTGATGGTTGTGAACGTGCATTTAAGAGCACTGAGAGAACATAGCACACAAGGGAGACTATAATGGTAACTGTTAGGAGTATAATGCCAAGAGACTAAAGGATGCTTGTCAGCCAGGGTCCCCATGACCCAAACTAGTTGGTATCAAATAATTCAAAGAATTTACCTGCTTTCAGCCAAGCGACTTATTTGTTAGTTTCTTGTATTTGCTACAATACCAGATATTTTGATCCAGGTACAGCAAGGACTATTTTATCATGGACAGAAGTTTCTGTGTTCAGCCAGCAAGTAATCTAAAGCAATTTTATTATCGAAAACCACCTTACCAGGAAAATATAGACTTTGTTTTACAGCTATGGCCTTAGTAGTAGATCTCGCCATGGTTGTCAGAGCCAAGGAGCACTGTCTTTCCTGTTCATTAACACAGATAAACGCAAGTAGCAAAAAGGCAACAGGAATAATGGTTTAATATTGGAAATGATGATCTTGATCTGTGATCTTGGGAAAGCTGTCTCCCAAATGCAATCTGTATCAGAGGAGGAACCTCCCCAGTCAGTTTTAATTTTGGATCCCCAGCTGGCATGCAGTTCCCAGAGTTTAGAGAAATGTTTTTTAATGAAGGATATAGAAAAACCATTTCAGTCCCTACAGTTTGGCCGATGAGTAGTAAGGAGGAGCTGGTATGGTCCCTTCCAAGGATATTCAAGGGCAGTTTTTGTTCTTAGTGATTCCAAATCGGAAGGTTGGAAATGTTAATTTTGGGAGTGGTAGCCAGATATTTGAGGAAACTAGAAGATTCAAGATCTAGTTGGGTGTACAGATAAATAACATCAAAGACAATGAACAGAACTAGAATTTGATATTCACAAATGTTACAATTTTTTACTGAAACATAATTTTTCCTTTACAATCATGCTCAATTCTATCAAAGATAATCACAGTAAGACTAATTTGTTTGCAAAATAAGTCTAGACTCATTAAATGTGGCCTGACTTTTTACCTAAGTGCAGCAGGAATAGTGATTGACCATATTGGCTTATTTCAAATCTGGTTTGCTGGAATTTTTTATAAGGAATCATAGACTGGATTTTGAAAATCTCTCCAGGGGCACCTGGGTGGCTCAGTCAGTTAAGCCTCTGACTTCTGCTCAGGTCATGATCTCATGATTCGTGGGTTTAAACCCTGCGTCGGGCTCTGTTCTGACAGCTTGGAGCCTGAAGTCTGCGTCAGATTCTGTGTCTCCCTCTGTCTTTTCCCCTCCCTCACTCATGCTCTGTCTCTCTCTGTATCAAAAATAAATAAACATTAAAAAAATTAGGGAGGTACCTGGGTGGCTCAGTCGGGTAAGCATCTGACTTCCACTCAGGTCATGATCTCATGGTTTGTGAGTTCCAGCCCACGCTGGGCTCTGTGCTGACAGCTCAGAGCCTGGAGCCTGCTTCAGACTCTGTGTCTCCCTTTCTCTCTGTTCCTCCCCCACTTGTGCTCTGTCTGTCTCTGTCTCTCAAGTATAAATAAATGTAAATTTCTTTAAAGTTAACAAAAATAGGAAAAAAAATAAAAACCTCTCCAGCTTGAGAAGTCAAGAGAAGAACTCAACATGAGACTTCGCCTGGAATACCTATAGATTTGGCTAAACTTCAATCTTCTTCAGGTCCCCAGGATACCTGGAGTTTCCTGGGCCTGCCAGGAAATGGCCTTCCTTACTCACCTGGTAAGGGTGCAGGGAATCCTGTAAGCAAGGTTACCAGGCCAGTTTTTCCAATGAACTTTTATTGGCTCCGTAAAGTCAACCCTCCTTCCTTAAAACTGTCTGGTCATATCTGATTTTATGCATATTCTCAAATACAATATTCCAGTCAAAGCCTTACTAATAAAACCAGTGTTTTCAGTTGTGCCCTCTTATATGAAAATCAGGTTCTTATTGAACTTATGCAAATAATTATATTGTCATGAAAGCAAGAATACTCAGTGAGTTCCTCAATTCTGGAGGAATCCGGTGAGGAGAAAAGTGAATATTTTAATTCTACTTATCGCAATGTAGTTTATAAAATTATTGTGAAGTCATAGATAGCTTAAGAGAAGAGGGGAAAAAAATTCTTTAAATCTGGAAAAATAAAGCATTAAGGAACCAGTAATGTTTCAAAGAAAAAGTTATTAAAAAATTATAATCATCCTCATCAGTCCATTCAATCTCATATCATTAATTCTTGTTCTACTTTAATTGTTTTTCCATTAGTTCTGGAAATTCTTATCCAGTTCAGTTTTATGATCTTACCATGAATCTTTCTGAAGATGCTTTTTGCAAAAGCGTCAGAATAAAACAAGAACTATCTACAAATGACAAAAAGATTTGTAAAAATTGGCCATGATTAAGGATCCGATGGGAGTTTATTTGGTAAAGAAATAGAGTTTTACTGTGGCATATAATAATTCAGGATAATAATTGGACAATGAGAGTATTAACAACTTCCTAGAAACTTTGAACAATTTCTGCAATACCTGTATTGGTAACATGTATCCATACACATATAACTTAAGAATGGTTATTAACACTTCTTATTTGACAATGGTTCCACATAATTTAACATATCAAATAAACCTAATTAGTTTAACATCTGTCTTAAGAGATGAGAGACAAATTCTTTGAGATTTTCTAGGGAACCTCGGGGAAAACCCAAAGTTACTTTGAAGTCAAAAAGACTTCATTTAGAATTTGATTTTGGGAAGTTGCCAAAATGCAAAAGGTTTGAACATTTGACTAAATAGAATCTCAGATCATTATGAAATAGTACTTAATTATCTACTTCTAAGCCACAATAGATTTTAAAGGTAAATACAGAAGGTTACATACTTGTGAACCAAATTTAGCTATTTTAATATTAAAAAGATTGAGTTTTCTTAAATTATTAATGACCTGATAAAGACAACATGAAATACAGTAAATTGTTTTGATAAGACATAAATCTTCACTTTCTAGGTAGATTATCCAAATGTAAAACAAAAAACAAAAAAAACCCACAATCTTTTATGAAGAGCAGACCAGTAGTCCAAGAAGTAGTTTTTTGTTTTCTTTTGTTTTTTTTTTTAGCTGAGACAAAACCAAGTTCTAATTTTTTACCAATGTGTCTTAATATTAAAGCTCATTATTTAAAAACTTTAATATATCCATTCCAGCCACATGTACAATTTATTTTCCAAAATTCCTTTCTATAAACCTTCTATAATTTTATTTCATACCCATTCAGATTTTGTTCTGATTTTTGTGTGTGTGTGTGTGTTTTTTTATCTTATTCATTCTGGAACAACTGATCATTCTACTTTACTTAGCTATTTTTCATCCTTATTATTTCTAAGTAGTTTTAATTGTATATATTGATTAAGATTCTTAACCCTTAGAATCCTTTATTCCTAGTGGTAACTAAGAAGTAAGGAGTTGTGGACTGTTATAGTAGCATTCTGTGTATTGGGAAATTTATTAAAACATTTCACCATTTCTAGAAGTATATTCTTCCTCATAGTAAATCTTTCATCTATTTAATCCTTAATGATTATGTTGACTCGTGAAAATTTCTTAAGACATTAAGAAATTAAACAACTAATCATCATTTTTAATTATCTTTCTTGCTGACAAATTCTATAACAGAGATAATATAAATTTATGAGACTTCCAGTAAGCCTATTACAATAACAGTATTATATTTAATGCTGATAACTCTAAAGATTGTCTTGTGTTAACTAAATCAACAAATGTTTTATTTATCAAAGATATTTCTAGATCACATCAACTTAAAAAACATTTGGGTTAGTTTCTATACTTCTGAGAGTATGTTTGATTTATATAAGTGCTTGTTTAGATTCAATCCAATAAATAGGGTTCTTTACAAATTAATTTTGGCAGTACTATCTGGAGTAGGAAAATGTCACACATCTGCAACATACATACATAAACATACATAGCTATATAGACAGACACAAAGATCTTGTAGTATTTGCTTTAAAATTTTTGCCATGAGACAGGAATGATAGTGCAAAACTGACTAGTTTATGAAAAAAAATTTGGATTAAAGTGTTTTCTAGCAGATACACTAAGTTAAGATTACTTGCTCAGATGGCTAATTCTTTCACTAATGTTAGTAGAAAAGAATATTAGTAGAAAAGACTGAAGATTTTCATTCACCTAATTTCCCAAGTAGTTTCTTTTCTTTTTTTTCCTGGTAAGAATACCTCCCTGAAGTTTGCATTTCAAGAGATGGCTCCAGGTTCCTAGGGAAGACCAGATAGACATTTACATCTCAAAGGCACACAGAAAGGATGTAAATTTCTTCAAAAAGGACTTTTGTTCTCTAAATCCACATTTCTTACAATATCTGAAAGCCATTTGGTTTGGAGATTGGTAGAACAGATAGGTGGGTTTTAATTGTTTCTAGGACTGCATTTCTGGTTTTTTTTAGACAAGTAGAAGACAATTTGTTAATTCTACAAAGAACTGTGTTGTAATTTGAATACCAAGATGCTTACCCAGCCATCCAATTACAATTGCTTCCTTATATCTAGGAGATCTTCAACTAAGATGGAAGTTAAGATTCCTATGTTCTATATTTATAGCTGTGTTTCTTTGGAATGTTTTAGTAAATCCTTCCACTAGTGGCTTCAGAATGTTTCTTTCCCTCTGGGCTTAGTTTCATTTTGACTTAGGAGAGAAGGCCTAAAAGAAAAGGTTTCTATCAAGCTCTGAATATCAATTTCCAAGTTGGCTAATTTCTGACCACAGAGCTACTTTTAAAAAAGGAGGAGGAGGGCCTGGTTGGCTCAGCTGGTTAAGCATCTGACTTCAGCTCAGGTCATATCTCATGGTTTGTGAGTTCAAGCCCCACGTCGGGCTCTGTGCTGACAGCTCAGAGCCTGGAACCCGCTTTGGATTCTGTGTCTCCTCCTCTCTCTGCCCCTCCTCCATTTGTGCTCTGTCTCTCTCTGTCTCTCAAAAATAAGTAAATGTAAAAAAAAATTTTTTTTAAAAAAAGACCTTTTTAATAACTTGTCAGGTTTCATCTGGGAAAAGTAGTAAACATTTCTGGCAGTACCAAAAAACCCCAATGGACACAAGAGGGGATGAAGATGATGCAAAAGAGACTACCCTCCCTAAATCCAGAGTTTATCTGAGATGATTAAGTTTTCCACTGTGGCCATTGTGATTAAAGACTGTCTTTGGTAAGGTTAACCTCACTTATTCAGCCTTAAGACAAAGTTTTATTCGCCTGAGGCCTCATATTAGACCAGTCCGGTTTAGTTCTGACCCCAGACCCAGTCCAGTTTCTAAATCTGAATCAGTCCTCAGAACCCAGCCTGACCCAGGCTAACTCTTTCCAGTTTCCAGACACAGTACAGAAAAAGAAATGCTCAAAAAAGTCTGCAAGCCCTGATGCAAAAGCTGCAGAGCTAGGATCAGGATCTAAAAGAGACTTACCCACGACCTCTAGAGGTAGGTAGTAAGAAAGCAGCAAGCTCAGGGACTCCACAGGTACCTATACCTGATTTCTCATTGCTCCTGGGGGCCATTAGGGTCCCCTTCAGTTCCCTCTTGTGACACCAGAACTGTTAAAAGATAAACTGGGGTATACTAAAAATTTGAAGAGTTTATTCAAACAAAAACCGATTCAAATTGGACAGCACCAAATGAGAAGTGGTTAGAAGCACTCCCTAGGATACCAGTTTTTAACATCATTCTTTTTAATGGCTACCAAATATTTCATTGAATGAAGTGGCAGAACAATTTATTTAACCTGGACCTACTAGAGTAAACCTAGGTTTACTCTGGATTTTTATACTACACTGCAGCAAATGTCTTTGTAAAATATTTTTGTTCACATTAAAGCTTAGATTTTTGCTTCTCTACCACATGTTTCTCAGGGATAGCTGCAGGGAAGGGCAGGCTCCCCAAATACGAGACAGCCATGGAAACGTTCGTGGAAGATACGAACAGGTAGACTGAGCTTTAAGAAAAGCTAGAAACAGGATGATGTATGCAAAGCCACATGGGGTATGGAAATGCATGGGGCTTATTTGGAAAGCATGAGGAGTAATTGAAACTGGGGTGGCTTTTATAGAGGAGTTCCCAGTCCATGGTATTACACAAGTGAGTGGGACTCAGATTGTAACAGATCTTGAAAGACACACTTAGGTATATGGACTTTCCATTGAACCGTGGAAAACCACTCATGGGTTCTGAGCCAGAGAGTCGTGTTGTATATAGAAGGTGTGTTGTTCCCAAGTTGAATGTGGCAGCAATGAGTGAAGTAGTTTGGTTTTAGATAGTGAGGAGACATATAGTTGAGGATATGACATTACAGCTAATGGGAAAAGGGCAAAAGGGCAAAACTAGAGATAAACTCGGGGAAAAATCTGATCTATGTGACCTTTAAAGCAGTGAGAGTGGATGGGATTTCTAGGGAAGAATCTGTAGAGAGGAAAAAGCAGAGGATGAGCACTAAGCAATTGACCTTCTCTACCTTCAGAGGACAGGAAGAGGAGCAGAAAACTCTGGGAAATGACCAGACACGTAGGAGAAAAACTCAACCTCAAACCACGGAAGCAAAGGAAAAGAGCTCATCGGAGGGAGTTTTATGAAGCTGTTAAAAACTGAAACAATTGCTGTAAAGAAAACAAAATACCACTGGGTCTACTGAGTAGTGAGCATTACCAGAAAATGGCTTTAGGACAGAGACTGAGGTAGAGCTCTAACTAAAATAATATAAAGAGCCACCATCGTGTTTAAAAAGTGAGACAGAGTAGAGCACACTTTAAAGAGCCGTAAAGAGAGGAAACAGGGTGGGCATTTAAGGAACTAGTAGGATAAAGAAAAGGATAATCAAAAGCTAATGGTCACAGTAGCTAGTATTTCTTATGGAATAACTACAGCACACAGGGTGTCTTACTGGATCCTGTAATCACCGTTTTATAGATGAGCAAACTGCAACTCAGAGGCTTGAAAGAGCTTATCCAAGTGCACACAGCTCAGAATCAGCAGGGCTGGGAAACCAAACCCAGGTCTTCTGACTGCACACATATAGATGCCCCACACATATGCCACATTGCCTCTAAAAAATGAAACACTTTTCACATCACAGAGCACTTCCTCATACATTATTTTATCCTATGCTGACAACAAATTTGGAGACAGGTATTATCATCATCATCATCATCATCATCATCATCGTTGACCTTCTTTCCCAAAGAAACAGAGGCTGAGAGAAGTTGAGAGGCTCTCCTAACAACCCATAGCAGACAGGTTTCAGAGCTGGCACTCAACTCCAGCTGCACTAACACAATTGTCTGAGTATTTTCTTGATGAACCAGGAAAAAGTACAAGAGAGATTTTAAATGACGTTTCTATGATTGACACTGGCTCATCCATCCGTGCTACAGAGTATGTTTTTCTGCCCCATTATTCATTAACTTTGTAATGTATCAGGACACTTGACCTTTCTCTTACTGATATTTGACTTTTCCCAAAAATTAAAAAACAACAATGGTATTGATTCATGAAATCTCTTTGGGCTTCTCGATCTTTTCTATCTCTCAGAAGGGTAGACATTTCTAATACAGCCTACAATGTGGATTTTATTTTTTAATATAACGTAACTACAACAGTTTTTAATGGACATTTTTACATACTGTCCCAGGAGTACTATGAGATGACTCTTATTATTTTCTAAAAAGGATAGTTCAGTATATAATTTCCTTTTTTCATGTATTTCCTCACACATTCACTTTTCAATGTGAGCCAAAGGAAGATTTGCTTGGAATGAGGTATTCTGCTGAAATACCATGCTGTCACTGCCCTCACGACATATGGAAGATTGTGGATGGCACAAAGTATGTTTGGTTTCCAGTGGCTAAAATAAGATGTGCTTTTGCCAATGCTGGTGGCCTGGCTCCATTAGCTCAGGAGTCATTTTCAAGACACAGGAACAGCTACCCACTTCTCCCCATCCCCAGGAACCAACCACGTGTAAAAAATGTGTAGCTGATGAATTGTTGGCTGTCTCTAGCTGCCATGTTCCTGCTGTGTGCGGTGAAAGTCCCTGAGGCTGTGTCTGACATGTTAATGTCAGAATTCCACCATCCAGAGACTGTACAAAGGCTGAATGCTGTTCTCAAGTTCCACACACTCTGGAGGTTTCGATACCAGGTCTGGCCCCGGATGGAGGAAGGAGCACAGCAGATTTTTAAGGTGAGAGATGCTTCGCCCATAGGAATTAGATCAGCAAACCAGCCCAAGACTTGTTTAAATCCTTGAACCTCAAATCCAAGATGTATGGCCCAAGAGATGCTTCTTTTTTCTCTCTGATTGTATAAGTAAATCTAACTCATATATGAATGAATTCTTGCTTTAACAGTTGAAATAGAGAAGAGTGGTAGAGTTAGAAAATTAATGTTCTGTAAACCTCAAGATCCCACTACCATCCCAAGAGGTAAACACATAAAAGTTTGCGGTATAAACTTTCAGACGCTTTGCTATACTTATAGATGTTTTTTAGAGGATGAGGTAATTAACAGAAATGAAGGTCATAGAGTTAAAACCTTCCATTTTTTTAATGAGCAAACTGAGACCCAGAGATGTTCATCCTGTGCTCTCTAACATCATATGCTCTATAATATTATTTCGTAATTATACTTCAGACCCATTCTAGCTTATCTTCCATCTCACTTCCTTTTTCTGATGTCAACTAACAGATCCCACCTCCCAGTATAAACTTCACTCTGCCCTCGCCGGTGCTTGGAATGCCATCTGTCCCAATGTTTGACCCCCCATGGGTCCCTCAGTGCAGCGGGAGTGTCCAGGACCCCATTAATGAAGACCAGTCTGTGAGTAACAGGCACTTTCTCATATCTTCAGGCTCCATGGTGTACATGTAAGAGAGAAGGAAAATGAGTACATGACACAATTAGTTCATTCTTGTCATAAGAATCTAATAACAACACAGAAAATCAACCATAAAAGGTCTTTGTTCTTATGAATAGAATAGAAGGAACTGGTAGTGAGCATTTGCAGACTTGCACGCCAACACTTTTATTTTAGTCACAGTAGCAGCCTCCTTATGCAGATGTTAAAGGCATTGGGCATTGATTTCTTGGCCAAGGGTAGCACTTTGTCTCTAGTTATTATGAAATAAACACATTTGTTTAACTGGTAATTCATAAGCTACCCCAAAATTAATGAGAATGACCCTGGATAAGAAAAAGAACTGAATTGGTAGTTCTTATTTCCTTGTTTGGATGTTGGTCTGTTCTTCACTTTGTTGATCATTAGCATCATCATCACAAATATCTCTCTGAGACCTCAGGTCTTATGTACTCTAATGTGATACTCAATATGTAATATAATTCATAAACAGCTAAGTTTAGAACATGGTATAATCATAGACAGGAGCCAAGAATACATGCCTTTTGAAAAAAATGAGTCTTCAAAGTATGCTTTTTTCCACCTGTTGGGTAGCAATTTTCTAGTAATGTAGATTACTCTTGTAATGTAGAACATATGGAAAATAAAGCAAGAAAGGAGGAAAAGAACATATCTCTTTGCACAAATCCACAGCTATTTTCTTGCACAAATTTCCCTGGAATTAAAGCAATCGCTATATAAATATTAAAGATTTTGGATATACCTCACAAAAAGCTCCAGGAAGATTTTATCATTTTACCCATGTGTCATCTTTATTCAAATTAGCCAGTATTATTTTTTTCAATGCGACTTTGATTGGCAAAAAAAAGTTATTGGTTTTTTTATTCACAATTCTTTAAAAAAAACTTTGGTATATGAATTTACCTAGAACATTTTTGCACATCATGTATTTTCTTGGCATTGTTGTTTTGTTTGGAGAGCTGTTTGTTTGAGCTCTTTACCCATCAAAATATTTTAATTCTTTTGCATATACTGTTTTTGTATCTGATGATTTTCATGCCAAAGAGAAAGGCACACCTGGTTCTATCTCCATATATATAATAAATCCAGCATCTGTACCACTGGCATAAGGATCTTTGATTTGTCTCCTATTCGGACAGTGGATTCATTTGAGCCAAGAACACTCTCTATCCCAAGCTCACAATGAATTTGAAACCAAGACCCCTGATTCAATAGAGTTCATTTCTCTCATTCCATAATTCTTACCTTACCTTAAAATAATAAATCAGCTTATCCCCTGGCTCTGCAAATAAATTGCCATGTGGCCCATCTAATGCCCTTAATTGCTATTGTGCCATTCTACATAGGAAACTATTAGTCTTACGTTAGGATCCTGCATTCAATCTTAGTAACACTATCAATCCTCCTAATTTCTATTCACTAACGTTTTTTACAAATATTGTTAAGTATTTACAGTGTCCTACTGTATTTACCTACAATAATTATAATTAAATATTTATACAAAATAAATATTTCATATACACGAGATACAAAAATGAAATAAATCTTATAACTAATTGGTCTGTGTAAGACATAGCTCTCTTTTCTCCTCCTTTCATGGTTCTTTCTTTTTTATTAACCTTATAAAATAAATGTCTTTCATTTAAAAGCATCTCAAAAATTATAGAAAGGAATAGAATATTAAATTTTTTTATTTCATTTTAATGTTTGAAGAGTAGATCACTGGGGCGCTTGGGTGGCTCAGTCAATTAAGCATTTGACTTCGGCTCAGGTCATGATCACACAGTCCGTGGGTTGGAGCCCGGCATCGGGCTCTGTGCTGATGGCTAGCTCAGAGTATGGAGCCTGCTTCAGATTCTGTATTTCCCCCTCTCTCTGACCCTCCCCTGCTCACGCTGTCTCTCTCTCTCTCTCTCTCAGAAATTAAATAAACAAACAAACAAACAAATAATAAAGAGTAGATCATTGATATCACCCCAAATTGTAAAGGTAAAATCCCAAAACATATAGATATTCTTGAAGAATTAGTCTCATTGGATGAACATGACTAGCTTAGTTACATATAACCTGGGAATCTGATAGAAAAACAAATAGCCGTGAAGCTAGATCATGGGTGCCCTACCATTTTCTGAGGACAAAGTACCACATTTGTGTAATTCTAGTGGAACACTCTTTATGTCTATGACCTTGCAAAACAGTTTCTATAAGGTAAATTGGTCTTCATGTCTCCATAGAAATCCTTTTCAGCCCGGGCTGTGTCCCGCTCCCATCAGAGAGCAGAACACATCTTAAAGAACTTACAACAGGAGGAAGAGAAGAAACGTCTTGGCAGAGAAGCCAGCCTCATCACCGCCATCCCCATCACCCAAGAGGCTTGCTATGAACCCACTTGCACACCCAACTCGGAGCCAGAAGAAGAAGGTGCCCTCTATAGATGGGACTTCTTGGGAGGCTAAGTCACAGGGAATGGAAAGGACTTTCTTTGAAATAAATGTTTATATGATAGAAGGTAATATGTATGCACCCTCTTTCTCTCTCACCTCCTGACACTATCCAAAGAAAGAGGAGGAAAGTTGTTCTTTTCTTAATTGTTATAGTGGCTTGTTTACAGAGGAGGAAGTTAGTCACATTAAATGAACCAATATGATAATGGACCAAGCAGTGATTATGATTCAGAGAACAGCTAAATCCAGAGTGTATATTGAATAAATGCAATCAATCTTTCATCATTAGAAATGGGGTTAGTCCATTAACTATCAACCTTGATAGATGCAGCCAATTTGTTGGTTGGTATCAGAAAAAAAATTATGAACCATTCTAATTCAGTGATTCTCTGCCCAGCTTTTGTAGAATCCATGGGAAGAATTTTCTGCCTTTCTTTCTAAAAGATTTTTTTCCATTCATAAATACACTCTAACTTACTTTAGCCTTATGCGCTGAGAACAGTATACACCTGTGATGTAAGTACAGCTATAGTTGTGAAGATGACGACTTTTTTGTTATAAAACCAAAGGTTACATTCCCCATTTTCTTTGCCAGTAGAAGAAGTCACCAATCTGGCATCCCGTCGACTGTCTGTGAGTCCATCCTGTACCTCCAGCACTTCCCACAGGAATTACTCCTTTCGCCGAGGGTCAGTCTGGTCTGTGCGTTCAGCTGTCAGTGCCGAAGGTGTGTCCTCTTAGAAATGTGTTATTTACTCCTCACGACTTGTGTGTGTTTTGAAACATTTTCCAGTTAGTATTATTATTACACTTCACTACACTGTCTTTATTAAAGAACCTGTTTTATGACTTGAAGTTCAAAAAATAAATATTAGATTAAGTGGCACTGTAATTTTTTTCGTACCCAGCAATGGTCCTTTATAAATTGGCTCTATTTTAATTACATTATAAGTAATCATATTGCTGATGGTTTTCACATTACAATCAACTGACAAGCTTTAAAAGAAATACCCAGGCCACACCCAAGATCAAATCAGAATTTCTAAGAATGAGACCCACATGTTAGTATTTTCAAAATATACTCGGGTGGAGATTCCAAAGAGTGGCCAAGACCCACCAGAATGCTGTAGGATGCTGTTCTGGAATAATTGAACAATCAAAGAAAGACCAAAGTTCATGTTACTTCTGTAATGAAATCTGATTCCAGGGGGAAATGTGATACCCTTCAGTTCTAAGAATTTAAAAAATATGTTTTCTCTACTTATGAATAACTGTCTGGGACTCACTACCTCATGATAATACATGTTTCATCACTGATTTAAAAAGTTATTAGAAAGTTGTACAGAAACCAGTGGTTCTCAGCCTTTGGCTGCACAACCCTCAGGAACTTCAAAAATCACCAAGGCTGATTAATCACAACTTCTAGGAATTGGGCCAAAGACTCATTTATATTTTTTATAACAGATATAATTTTTTTGGGGTATGATTCATGCACCAAAAATGTCACCCTTTCAAAGTACACAGTGCAACGGCTATTAGTGTATTTATAGAGTGTGAATAGAATAATGTTTATCACGTCTAATTTTAGAATATTTTCATCATCCAAAAGGAGACCATATACCCATTAGCAGTTGTTCCTCATCCATACTTTCTCCAACCAGTGGCAAAAAATAATCTACCTCCTATTTCTATGGACTTGCTTTTCTGTACATTTCCTATAAATGGAGTCATACGATATGTGGCCTTTTGTGACTGGTTGCTTTCACTCAGCACATTTTCAAGGTTCATCCATGTTGCCTCATGTATCAGTTCTTTGTTCCTAGACAATGTTCCATTATATGGATATGCCACATTATTTATCAATTTGCCGGTTAGTGGACTTTTATTTCCACTTTTTGACTATTATAAATTACACTACTATGAACAGTTACATACAAGTTTTGTGGAGTAAACTGCCAAGCTATTTTCAAAAGCAGCTGTGTCATTTTACATTCCTTCCAAAAAGTATGAGGGTTCTGATTGTTCCACATACTCGAGTAATCAAAATAATCTTGGAAATGAAGACCAAAACTGGAAGACTCACATTTCCCAATTTCAGTACTTACTGCAAAGCTGTAGTAATCAATATTGTGTGATATTGACATAAGGACTGACAGTAAATCAACAGAATAGAATTGAACAACTAGAAGTAAAGATTTACATTGATGTCATGTTTAAAAGGGCACCATGAAACCTCAATAAGGAAAGAATAGTCTCTTCAACAAATGGTGCTGAGGCATCTAGGTATCTATAACCAAAAGAATGTTAAATAAGCAAGCTTTGAACGGAGAAATGTTGCATTAGAATTACAGTACTGAGAAAAGCACTCCAATTATGTCTGTCTCTTCAGATGAGGAGCACACCACTGAACACACACCAAATCACCATGTGCCTCAGCCCCCACAAGCAGTGTTCCCAGCATGCATCTGTGCAGCCGTGCTGCCCATCGTTCATCTAATGGAGGATGGTGAGGTGCGGGAAGATGGCGTAGCAGGTATAGCTTTGACTAGTAAACCCATCAATAACTCTAACAAAATACTGAAGCTGTGATCTGATGGAGGACAGGAGGGTGCTCTTGAAGAAATTAACTATTGGTCACATGTTGACTTATGTACATGCTACAATTACAGATTTGTGGTATACTATATTGACATGATCACTGTCTTCATCTCTTTGTCCCACTACCTCTATGACCAAGAAGTTGCATTTAAAATACATATGTGGGTCTAGGAGTATTATTTATGACCAGAGAACTGAATAACACTTATTTAGCCACATGGAAATCCGATGGTAACCTTAGAAATCTTAGCTATTACCTTGACACTACCAATGCTATCTGGTCCACTTGACAACCTTTCCAGAGGTACTTGTCTAAAGATGATAACTGCAAAATGAAACGATAAACTAAGGGTAAAGATGAGTAACATTTGTGACAGATAACAGGTTAATATATTAATGTTGTTATTAAAAAACCCATAGGGCTCAATAAAGATGTTTTTAACCCCCAAAAGAAAAATGGGCAAAGGTTATAAATACATGGTCCAATAGCCAATAGCATCTGTAAGCAACATGTTGTTTAAGACAACAATATGGTAAAACCAAGGGGCGCCTGGGTGGCTCAGAATGTTAAGACAACAATAAAAACTTTACATTTCAGCCAAAAAATTATAGTTTTTTTATTATTTTTTATTTGAGTATAGCTGATATATGATGTTTTATTAGTTCCAGGTGTACAACATAGTGATTTGGCTTCTCTCTATGTTATCCTGTGCTCAAGTAGAGCTACCATGAAAAAATTATTCTAAATGAAAACACCCATAGTGGGTAAAGAATCAGGGAAAAAAAGAATCTTCACACCTTGATGATGGGAATATAGAATTCAATACAAGCATTCTGGGAATAAAGTTTCACAATATGTGTCAAAAACTTTAAAAGTGTGAAAACCCTTTGGTACAGATTTGGTCTTCTAGTAATTTCCTAGGGCAACAATGAGGGCTATATAAGGGTCTCTATAAGTTGCACATTGTACATCATTTAAAATACCAAAGAGTCGAGAAGAGTTTAAATATCCACTTAGCAATTAGTTCATCACAGTGCCTCCAAATGACAGCCTTCTGTGCCCATTAGAGATAACATTCTGGAAGAACATTAACATTGAAAGTTTTTAAGATATTGCTAAGTAAAAAACTGAGTACCAAGGAATATTTTCTGCATATTATTTAATATTTATATGTAAATAAAAATTTCACATATATGAAAGAACATATTGCAAATGTTTATATTTGTTTCTATGACTGGTAGTCTTTTTGCTTTTTCTTTTTTGTATTTTTCATGGTTTTAAGTATTAAATGGCCCTACTTCAACAATACAAATAAAAATAGTATGTCCAGATAGTTTTGCAACCAATTTCAACCTAAGAAAAACCTATACTTATTTGAATTATATATAGACACATGAAAGCTAAAGTTTGTATTTACATATCTCTTATTAATATTATTTATTTATACAGCCCATAATTTTCATTGGAAGGTTAGTTTCTGATACAAAAAAAATAGTATCATTTATTCAAAATATAGGCTGAAGATTATCCAATATTTCTCCACCACTCACTTCTACCCACCTCTTTTCCTAGCCTGGGTACTTCCAGGCAGTCCTGGCCTGATCATTTCCCCCGAAGTAGTGGAAGCACTTTCTGCACATTAGGAATAATTATTTATTCCTAAGACATCCTCATAGAAGTGGGAACCTAATTATCACTGGCTTAATTACTTTATCTCACTAAAGGAGATACTATTTAAAGCATTCACATGAACATGTAAGATCATCTCTAATTCATATGCATTATAAACCAAAACACAGTTTCTAAAAATCAAATAATTACTTTAGAAATTTCTCCATGCAACCAATATTGAGATACGACTTTAATTTGACAAACACTTATCACTCCTATTATTAGGGTAATTTCCAAAACAAAGATTCATTAATGTAATTTTTCTTTTATTTATTTTTTTTAAATGTTTATTTAGTTTTGAGAGAAGGAGAGAGAGAGAGAGAGAGAAAGAGAGAGAGAGAGAGGTCAAGCAGGGGAGGGGCAGAGAGAGAGAAGGAGAGAGAATCCCAAGCAGACTAAATGCTGTCAGTGCAGAGCCTGACACCAGGCTGTGAGATCATGACCTGAGCCAAAATCAGGAGTTGGATGCTTAACCAACTGAGCCACCCAGGCCCCCTCTTTCTTTTTGAAATGAGATATAATTATATAATTATCATATAGCATTGTATTAGTTTTAGGTGTATAATATAATACTTTGATATTATATGTGTATGTTATGAAATGTTACCACAGGAAGTTTAGGTAACACCCTTTACCACACGTAGTAACAATTTTTATCTTATAATGAGAACTTTTAAAATCTATTCTCTTAGCAACTTTCAAATATGCAGTACAGTATTGTTGACTCTAGTCACCATGCTGTACATTACATCCTCAGGATTTATTTATCTTATAATCAGAAGTTTTTACCTTTTGACAACCTTCAAACGTTTACCCTACCCCCACTTCTGGCAACCACTAATCCGGTCTCTGTATCTATGAGTTTGATTTATTTTAGATTTCACATGCAAGTGAGATCATACAGTATTTGTCTTTTTCTGTTTGACTTGTTTCATTGAACAGAATGCCCTCAAATTCCATCTTCATTATCACAAATGACAGGATTTCCTTCTTTTAAGGCTGACTAATATTCCATTGTCGAATGTATTCTTTACAAAAACAATTCTAAAATCTAAAGACCATCCTATACTTTTTCATTACCTTTTCTTTACAGGTGAAGATGTTCATAAACAAGCAACAAAGAGAACAAATATCTACCTTTCAACAGAAGAAAAGCGTTTATAGAACGTTGATAAGGCAAAAAGAGAAAATAATGAAAAGCTTAGTAAATTGTTTGAATAGTTTATCTAATCCTTTATCTCTATTTGAGACAAATGTTCAGTGTCCTCTCTCTTCTGCAGTGAGTGCTGTGGCCCAACAAGTCTTATGGAATTGTCTAATTGAAGATCCATCAACGGTTCTTCGACATTTTCTAGAAAAACTGACCATCAGCAATAGACAAGTAAATTCTTCTTTATTTACAGTATAGCTGGGTAGCAATGAGGGTGAACAATGAGGGTGAAAAGCAAACAATGGCTTTCATAGTGCTATGCATAGAACATCAATGTCTGATACATAGCAAATAAGTTCTTTAGATCATGGTAATGATGAGCAGTACGTAACTTTGCTCTTTTCTTTCAAATTTGTCCACCAACTGATGTCTCCATATGTATTTGGTGCACTGATAGTGATGAGCCTAAGTTACTAAAAGATCTTCAGCCTTTTAAACAAAGATTAAATTCAGCATAGTGTTCTTAGTAATGAGTACATTTATTAAATTCTGATTGCTTGGTAGTCTGTGATACAGGTGGGATTATTAGAATATGTTGAAACTATTCATTAACAAATATCTAATTCAGCAGACCACCTGTGTAAAAGATTATGCCAAATTAAGTAGTTTTCTGAGCAAAATACACTGATGATTAAAAAGTGTTTGTTCATTTCTGTGTTATGGTCTTGTTCTGTAGAAGATTTTAGTTTAGTTTCTGAAAGGTGAGGTGAATTATATATATCTCTATTCTCTCTTGACCTAACTTTATCTCTTTGACTCAAAACCCAGAAAACAGACTTGTGAAGTCCATTAAACCATATATATTTAATGGTATCTGAAGATAGGTCCTCCTGACATTTCCATCACACCTGGAAGTCATAGAAAATAGAGTTGGGAAAATATATAACTTTCCTGTGGTTTGCCTGTGACCTACAGACACAGTCTAAATTTTTATTTAAAAAAAAAAAAACGTATCTAACTACTGCTCAGTTATTTCATAGGTTGGCTCCTAAGACAAGGTGTTATGATTGGTTTAAATACTATTAAGTATCACATATACTATATTAAAATGCTGAAGATAATGGAAATCAACATGAAGGAAAAGCAGGAGCCTCCCCCACTTTTTAAGAAGTTCATTTTTTTCCTACAGCATGGTAGCTGAACGAGATGTAGATATTCTGTTCTTCTTTCAGGATGAGTTAATGTACATGCTACGCAAACTTCTCTTAAATATTGGAGACTTTCCTGCTCAGACATCTCACATCCTATTCAACTACTTGGTGAGTTTCAGCCTCCAGTAAGTTATTATAACTCATTTCCAATTAGGAAGCAGTAACATGAGGAAAAGGTCATAGGAAAGTTTTTTTCAATAAACCCCTATTAATTGTATGATTGAACGTAAACCATGGTCAGCTAAATTCACCACTGTTTGTATGAGAAAGCCCCTCCTGACACTCTACTTGGCATGTAGTAGGTGGTCCATAAATGTCTATTTCATCTCTGTCTTCCTTTAGCACTATATAACTTCCTTATGTTGGTTCTTAGATTTGGTTTCCTGTTGAGAAAACTCTTATGTCATTTTATTCATTTTCCCTTTTCCTATCCCACTTTTTAGAATACACACACACACACACACACACACACAGAGGCAAATGTTGCCCTAGATGGAAAGTAGCTGTGAGTGTATTTTTCCATAGCAAGTATCTTTGCTTTAAACCATCCTGACAGCTCCTTCCTGAACCTTCCAGAATTTACCAGTTTCTTTAGGATCTTACACTCTAAATGAATATGCAGTTTTAGGGTGGTTAGCCTGATGCCCATTCTTTGAAATTGCACCTTAATCCAGACAGACAGATGACCAAGTGAATGTCTGTGTTGGGAGAACTTTCTTCCTTACTATTGTCAGTCTTCTAGCAGGTAGGGAAATAGAAGCAAATCCGTATGCATCTGCAGCAGAATGATAAATTTAACATTACAGCTCCTCCGTGCAGAGAAAATTATAATCCCTTTCTCTTATCTGTGACTGATTTGGTTTTCCTCATGAGTGCCCACCAGCAGGTTGACAAGGGAAAGAATACAAATGTCCAATCCGGTTTTAAGTTCAGACTGATAACAGCATATAAATAGTAACTTTGGATAGCATTTGGTCTTTCCTGGCTAGAAAAAATAAAAACTAGGAATCCTATTTTTTTCCAACTTCTTTCATCTCTAAATACTATGTGGAGTTGGAGAGAAAAAAGACCTTTGTTGTTGGAAAGCAGAGGAGGGACAGTATTCTCCAGACTGAGGCCCTTTGATATGGAAAAATGAAGGAAGCCCCTCCATACTGTTCTCACAGAATTTATTCAGGGTAACTTACTGACCAGGTCATTGGTGGGGGACTGCAGGGGGGGGGGAGATGTAGGAGATGCCAATCCAAGTGCTATGCAGCTATTTCCCACAAAGTCCACGCCTTCATCCACAGCTTTTATGTAGACCAAGGGTATTGCAGTGAGGTGAATGAGTAGTTATCTAAAGTGGTACCATCTGTGCACCAGAAGGAAGCTCAGAACAAGCTTTCCTGCATTCTTATCAGGGCAAACATTAACCTCCAAGGGGCCTGGAACATGTAGTTCCAAGGAAAATCACTGCATGAACATGAACAAGATGGAGGGCTAAAATCGGAGTGAGTGTTCTCATCACTCCTACGTTTGTTCAGCATTTTATCTCTTGTTCAACATTTGCTCTGGCTCCTCGCTTTGTGAGACAACACTCTTTATCTGGCTGGTTGCTAGGTGCCTGGCTAGTGGAGGCCAAAACCCATGGCTGCTATGACTTGGGTTCTGTGGACTCCCAGTGGTGCTTGCTGGGAGGCAACCTCACCTCAGCTCCTGCGGGTGCTATACATACCTCTAAGTTCTGGTTGGATGTCCCAGATGGCTCCAGCTTAGGGCCACTGGCTGGTGCAGTGTGCTTGGTGATATCAGTCTATGGCAAGTCTATCAGAAAGTTCTCCAGCAAAACTTTCTGCTACTTCTTGGTCCTGTCTATACCACACAAAAATCAAAGGTAGGCTACTAAAGCCAAATGTCAGGGCCTTCCTCAGTTTAAGTATGTGACCTATCACAAGGCATCGAGGGTGATATTGAAAGGCCCTGAAGTAAACCACTGCTAGAGACCCAAAGATTGGAGGCAAAAGTCCCTTCAGTATGTGTGCCCATTCCCCCCAGTCACTGGGGAGGGGTGACACTTACCAGGACCATTGCTCTCCATTGTCTTTTAGCCCTGGGATAAGAAGATGGCTAATTTCCTTTTTGCCATATTCTCTTCTGTCAACTGCAAATTAGCCTTAATGGCCCACATAGGTCCTCCCAGCTAGGTAACTGACAAGTTAGTAAAGAAAAGGTTTGGCAACACTTTGGCTTCGCTGTATAATCCTGTTTTACTTGAATATAAATTCCTGTTTTTACATTTCTCCCTACACCCTAATCTTTCCCCCAAATCCCAAGCACATGGATACCTTGAGTGGACTAGAGAATGGGTCTTGTACTTAGAACAACAAAACAGTGAAGAGCAGAGTCATTATTAAACCACTTCCCTTATTATACATCTCTTTTCTCTAATGGCTATAAGGATGTGTATAGTGGGCATATTGGGACCACTGATGCATCTCTTCCAGACTTTGTTACAGACATTTCACTGCTTAACTTTGACCCATTGATCTTCACCCTGGGGTCTGAGCACATCTGGGGGCAGGGAATGTGAAAACTTTCAAAGGGATTTGGTGCACAGATAGTTTTAAGAGACTAAATCTCCAAATCCTCAATTTACAAATATGCACTGACACTTCTTCAGTATGTCTTCTGTCTCAACCACTCTCGCTCTACAGGCTCACCCTGACCATGCCTTATACCACCAGACTGCACTGACAGATACGTAAGAGAAAGAATCGAATGTGCTTCATGAGTTTTAAAGACGTCTCATTCCTGATAGATCAAGACACTTTAAACCCATAGGACTTCTGTCTTTTTCCTGTCTTTGGTAGATTTCTACTAGAGATGAGGTTGGCCCTCATTAGGGTGTTTAGCCTGCAGAACCACCAAAGCAGATTAGCTCAGTGACACCATCGACTGATTCTTTCAACATAACTAGAAAGTTTTCTAAGATTAAGACATTTTTCGAGAAATAATAGATAAAGCCACAGTAGGGAAAAACTGTTACATTATTTCTTCATGATTTTGTTGTGCACTATTGAATAGGTAGTTAAAACTTCTTTCATTAAATTCATGGAAATACATATTCCAATTATATATAGTCAATCCTCCCTTTATTTCAATATATAGAGTGTTTAACATATTCTCCTATCAACAAAAAAAATTACTTTATGATGAGACATTTTAAATGTAAATTTAAACATGTACAAAAGGACACAGAGCTTTTCAAGATTTTAGGAGACAAGAACAAAAAACTGTTAAGTTCACCAATTTAGCCAAGCAGAGTGTTCATCAGTTCAGATTGTTAGGTATAATCCAAGCTGCAAAGACTGTTTGAGCAATCATGTAGAGATTAATTTAGAGTGGTCTCAGTATCTGAGCTACCAAGGGACTTGAACCCTAGAAAAACAATCTTCTGCTTTCCTCTTGAGAAATCACCATCTTAGTGATACACAAAAATGTACAGCAACCTGATCTCATTGGTTTTCCATTTACACCCTCTCTTGCTTACAGGCATTGAAAGTATTTAATTTAATACTTTGAGCAGAGAATATGACGACACAAAAGCATATCTAATTAAGGAAAGAAAAGCCAAGTAAATGAGAATGTTTGCTCAGGATTACTGTGGCTTTGTGATCTCTTCCTGTTCTCTTAGGTGGGATTAATCATGTACTTTGTGCGGACCCCATGCGAGTGGGGGATGGATGCCATTTCAGCCACTCTGACTTTCCTGTGGGAGGTGGTGGGTTATGTGGAGGGCCTCTTCTTCAAGGACCTAAAGCAGACTATGAAGAAGGAGCAGTGTGAGGTAAAGCTCCTGGTGACTGCTTCCATGCCAGGTAATCTGCTACTGCTTTTGGGTGATAACACCTTTTTTTTTTTTTTAAGAGTATAAATAACCCTTTTAAAGACCAACTGTCTCTCTCATTCATGAGAAAATTTTCAGAGTCCTGACCCTAGTGTTGAGTGCGTCAAAGAATTTTTGTTTAATACAATCTGAAGAAATACAATAGACCCTTTAAAAGTCTTCAATTGCTAGATGAAAGAGGAGACATCAGAACTGAAATCCACGCGAATCAGTCCTTGAAGAGCTGCCAAGGTCGAAGATTTATTTAAGTCTATCGCAGAGGGCCAGCTGCACAGAGAGCCTTTTTGAATGAATGTTTGGCACTGCAATGGGAATAATATTGTTTGCATGGCATGGACCCCAGATCTTTGTAAACTGTATGAGAGGTGGCTTTATGAAAAATTGGAAAAGGGACAAGCAGGAAGAAGGAGAATAACAAATGAACATGAAATGTGATGTAAACTCTAGCTGCGGTTCCTTTTCACTTCTGATAGCTGGTTTTTGTTCAAGATCGAAATTCTGCCAAGTCTTTATCCTAGTGCAGTGACTAAGGACATATGAGATGATACATGTGTTAAAATTAAGAGGAAGACAAAATTATATTGAGATGAGAACACAGTGTATGGCAGTATATTAAAGTCATGTTACTGCCATTTATTATTTGTGTAATTAATATTAGCTAGGAAAAAGTACACCTTTTCAAGCTGTCTTTAATCATGTGTAAAATAAGGATATGATTTATCATTCACAATCACAAGTAATCAATGAGTCTAGGTAGGTAAAACACGTGCTGTCGTAACTGACTCACGGCAAGCATTCCATAAAGGGAAGTTATGTATTTATGTTTGACAGGTTATCCAACAAACTGATCAGTTTTTATTATAGCAAAGAAACATATAGTCATTCATATACTTAAAAACAGCTTTTCATTAAAGGGGCATCTGGGTGGCTTAGTTGGTTAAGCATCCGACTTTCGCTTAGGTCATGATCTCGCGGTTCGTGGGTTCGAGCCCCACGTCGGGCTCTGGGCTGACTGCCAGCTCAGAGCCTGGAGCCTGTTTCAGAGTCTGTATCTCCCTCTCTCCCTGACCCTCCCCTGCGCACGCTGTCTCTCTCTCTGTCTCCTAGAAAAAAATAAAAATATTTTTTAAAAAACCAGCTCATTAAAAATCAAGGTATAGGGGTGCCTGGCTGGCTCAGTAAGTAAAGCATGCAGCTCTTAGTCTCGGGGGTCATGAGTTTGAGCCCCACGTCGGGTGTAGAGATTGCTAAAATAAATAAACTTATAAAATAAATTTAAAATGCCAATATTCATTAAGAAAATAAAAATAAAAGCCAAAATATGGCATAATGTTCAGAAAGACTTACAATGAATGAAGTAGAAGTACTAACAGCCAAGTAGAATTGAGAAAAATGTAAAGTTAAACTACATTTTGGAAACTTGTCATAGTTTTGCTCATATCTCTTGTTTATATTTTCTCAACCATCATTGCATGATCATCTCTTTTAAAATAAGAGATATATTGTTGCAATTCTTAAGGTTTGAATGCTAACGCTTCTACTAAATAAATGTGTCTTTGACTGTTACTTATAAGTTCTTAACTTGTAATAGTCTATTTTCTTGTTTTCTTATTTGTAGAATGAAAATAATAATACCCATACCATAGGGTTGCTGTGAGATTTAAACACGATTTTGCACATAAAATACATGTGAAAGTATTAGAAACTCCATAAATGATAGCCATTGTTATTTAATAAGTAAATATTTTTAAATTTTTTATGTTTATTTATTTTGAGAGAGAGAGAGACAGAGACAGAGCACAATTGGGGGTGGTGGCAGAGAAAGAGGGAGAGAATCCCAAGCAGCCTCCATATTGCCAGGGCAGAGCCCAATGTGGAGTTTGATCCCACAAAATGTGAAATCATGACCTGAGCCAAAATCAGGAGTCAGACACTTAACTGACTGAGCCACCCAGGCACCCCTAATAAGTAAGTATATTTAAAACATATATTTAACTATAAATAAAGGGGTAATATTAGTATAATAGATAATTTACCTTAAGCACTCACTAATAGTAACAATCACAACAAGAAAAACATCAGTCTATTGATAATATTTTAATATTTTATGCCTTAAATATAAACATTTCTATAGCAAAAGTCAGCTTATTATTGTGTTTGCCTTCTGTAGGTACCAAAACCTTGGTAGTTCATGGACAGAATGAGTGTGATATCCCAACCCAGTTACCAGTCCATGAAGACACTCAATTTGAAGCTCTGCTAAAGGTAGAAATGGCTTTTGACAGAAATTATTGTTTTCTAATATTTATTTATTTTTTTTATTTTTGAGAAAGAGACAGTGTGAGTGGAGGTGCAGAGGTCGGGGGCAGGGGGACAGAGAGAGATGAAGATACAGAATCCAAAGCAGGCTCCAGGATCTGAGCTAGCAGTACAGAGCCCGATGCAGGGTGGAACTCGAACTGGGAGATCATGACCTGAGTCAAAATAAGATGCTCAACCGACTGAGCCACCCAGGCATCCCAACAAAAATGATTTTTTTTAAATGTTTTGTTTATTTCTGAGAGAGAGAGAGACAGCATGAACAGGGGAGGGCCAGAGAAAGAGGTAGATACAGAATCCGAAACAGGCTCCAGGCTCTGAGCTAGCTGTCTCCACAGAGTCCGATGTGGGGCTCGAACCCACGAACCATGAGATTATGACCTGAGCCGAAGTCGGACACTTAACCGACTGAGCCACCCAGGTGCCCCCAAAAATGAGTTTTTAATGCGCAATGTCTATGGCCACTTCACTGATCACCAGGTTTGGAATTAAATGGCATTTTTCTGTCTTCAAATGAATATATGAATTTATTTATCTCTTGTAGAATCTGCTCCACTGTTGTGTACTTCCCCTATTTTCTTGCATAATTCTCCCTCCACTGACATTTTCGCTATGTACTGAGGTCCAAATGCGGGCAGGTTCTCAGCTAAAGCAGCAGCTTGATGCTCTAGTGTGTCCTTCTAACTCCCCTTGGAATGCTGTCTCCTCCTGGCATCACTTGGGGTAGTTCCAGAGGTGCCCTGGGTTTGCCAGCACTGAGAGCACTGGGGCGGGCCGATGGTCCTCCCAGAGACCTTTTCTATGGCATCTAGTTGCACGTATCTAGTGTGACTTCCACTGACAGAAATTAGTGAAGAAGCAGAACATACATATCTTATACCTTAGAATAAATCAGGTGGGTCAAGAAAGTTGTTTTAATAGTTATGGAGATTGTGCCCCTCCAAAGAAAGGTAATCGATGGTTACACATGCTTTAAGGTTTTTAGGGTGAAGTAACAACCTACTACAGCGATTCCCAACTTATCTGGATTCCAAACATTTGGTAATCCGATTTCCCGGAACACAGCTCCAGACCCAGACATAATCAGAAAAGGCCTCTAAAAAATTCAGTTTTCCCAAATGTGTATATCTGATTTCAGTACAAAATGTCATTAAACCTCCTTTAGGCCTCACCTAGACATCTCTAGAGAATTTCTAAGGCCTAATGAAGCAAACTTCAACAACTACTCCATTTTCCTACTCACACTGAATGATAGAGTAGCGTGAGGACAAACAGAAGAAGTTCAAAGCCTGGTTCCACCAGAGCCAACATGTCCTAAGTCAAACACGACCTCGCTGGGCTCAGATTCTTTCTCACCAGTACTGGCATTCTAGTGGAGGTCATCCAGGTTATCTACATGGAAAGCACTGAACTTAGAATACAGTATATAGTAATTGCTCAATGCATTGTAGTTTCTATTATGTTTAATGGTATCACTATACAGGCCTTCTTCCTGACACTGAGTCCAGTAGATGCCACTATGCCACCACAGTTCACTACTGCATCTGAATTTATCATTGTACATCTTCTTTGGAGAGCAGATGGTTTATATTACTAGTCTTTATCATATCATTCTTTGGACAACTGTGTATCCAAATCCAATGTGTACCCATATATACACATATAAAAAGTATATTAGATATATAATCCTTGTAAGCCACATTACCTTGTTTTTAGGATATTTGTATCTTTCAGCTTACTACCTGGCACATAATATGCTCTGGATTAACATTTACTTATATTTGTTGTTATTGTTCTAGGAGTGTCTGGAATTTTTTAATATCCCAGAATCTCAGTCAACACATTATTTTCTCATGGATAAACGGTGGAATCTTATCCACTACAATAAGGTGAGACCATGCAGTAATGGCACTCATGTTGAGTGACGTCAGGAACTTGTCATGCCTTTCCTGAATGTCACTCTCACTCAGGAAGGTATCGTTCGTTGGTTAGAGGTTAGGAATATGGCCACTTAGGGGACACCACCTTACCACTAGTGTAGCTTTGGACTAGTTATGTTACCTTTGTACCCTTCATTTTCCTTGTCTGTAAAATGAAGATGATGATAATATTATCTACTATGGGTTGCAATAATTAAAGGCTATAAGGCAAGTAAAGCACTCTGTTACTCATTACTATCACCTTTTGATGAAAAATTAAGGTGCCCATATAATAACTATGTGTGTCTATTTGGAATGTTAATGTCATTGTTGTTCCTCTTTCTATTATGTTAAGCATGACCACGATAACCTGGTATAATGACCAAAAGCACACTTCAAGAAGATCATTGACGTCACTTTACAGTGACCATCCTCCAGAATGTCATTTGTTAAATTACCTTTGGTTACTCTGCTCCTGATGCAGCACCCTTGTGTTTGGAAAGGGTACTAAGCCTAGATGGTTTGATGCGCTCCCGAGGAGGGGGTTTATCTTCCCTGGGATTTTATAGAATTGGGGAACATAAAGTGATCAAACCATTATCCAATATATAACTTTCATTTGACCTTTGGGTACAGAGGAAATGACAGTAAAATTTTAATCATTTGAACTCTGTTTTCTCTTTCTGTAATCCTGCCACAGACCTATGTTCGGGATATATATCCATTCAGGAGGTCAGTGTCTCCACAGCTGAATCTTGTACATATGCATCCAGAGAAAGGACAGGAGCTCATTCAGAAACAGGTGCCTGACCATCACAGTTTTATTATATGGTTTTGTCAAATCATTGGGATAGATTATCAGTAAATGTCTTGCCAACCCTGAGAGTCTGTGATTCTGATACAGTCCCTTCCAGAGAGAGTGGACAGATAGATCCCTGGCCAATAGTTCCCCAAAATAGTATGTTAATTTTCATAAATTGGATTATAACAGAAAGGTATAAAGGAACATTCAGTTGGATTAATGCTATGACAAATTTTTGGGTATAAACACAAAATCTTTGTTTTTATGTTTATTTATTTTTGAGAGACGGAGAGACACAGAGCTTGAGCAGGGGAGAGGCAGAGGGAGAGGGAGACATAGAATCTGAAGCAGACTCCAGGCTCTGAGCTGTCAGCATAAAGCCTGATTTGGGGCTCAAACTCAAAAACTGTGAGATCATGACCTGAGCCAAAGTCAGATGCTTAACCGACTGAGCCACCCAGGCTCCCCAACACTAGAAATCTTCTAATTTATTTGCCTATTACCGTCTTTTCACATTTTTGTAAAACAGCATTGGAAGTACACATAATGTAGCTATTAGAAGTCTGCCCCAGAGGTTTACACTAGCTGGAAAATATAAAATAAAAGGAATCAATGTATTATCCCTGAAGAAAACTCTGAACTAAGGTACAGAGACTTGGCCACAGTCCCAGCTCTGCCACTGATCAGTCATCTGACCTTAGGCATGTTACTAACTTCCCTTATAATAGGAGGAAACATTATCAAGCAGTTTCCTTATATTTAAGATTGAAGACTAAAATAAGGAAATTCACTATTTTGCATGCAAAATATAGCTATAGTCCACAATTCTAATAATGATACAATTTTCATATAGTCTATGTGTTACATTCATTTATTTGTAATAAAATGTATAAACAAAAATTTCAGAATAATTTACCATTTCAGGTTTTTTGCACATATCAAGAAGATCATTTCGGCATCAGACTGTTCAAAAATACCTTCATGAAATGAATGAGAATGGCACAGAGTTAGACCAATTAAGTAATTAAAAATAGAGTTAACATTGGGGCACCTGGCTGTTTCAGTTAGTGAAACATGCAACACTTGATCTCGGGGGTTTTGAGTTAGGGCCCCACATTGGGTGTTGAGATTACTTAAAAACAAAATCTTACACACACACACACACGTGTGTACATATATGTATGTATATATATGTGTGTACATATATGTGAGTTAGGGCCCCACATTGGGTGTTGAGATTACTTAAAAACAAAATCTTACATATATATACACATATACATATGTATATGTATATGTGTGTACATATGTACACACACACACACACACACACACATTTAGTATTAACTCCTGAATTGTGAATGTGTTGCAAAGTGTGAGGTATGGGGTAAAACTCTAAAGTCTTAAGTATATATCATTTCGAAAATAATTTTCCCCAAATTATCCCAGCCCATGATTTTAGCAGCAAAAGAATTAAAACCATAATCAATGGCACTTTTCTAGTGTGTTCCTCTTTATGTTTAAGGACATGTTTTTAAAAATAACACAAAATGAGGTTCTTGTCCTATATACACTCCAAGTTGGAATCTTAAGACTTCTTCCTGAGTCTTGCAGGGACATAGTGACAGGTAGGCCTATGGTTCCGGCACAGAAATTTCTGCAGCAGCCTCTGACTGCTTGTGGACCACACCCTCTGCCCACCGATCATCAACAGAGAAGGAACAAAGAGGAGCGACCAAGAGAATCATGTCCATGCCATCTAGTCCCAACAGCTTTTGTCCCAAATTAGGTTTCTCCTAGGTCCCATTTCAGTCTTTTTTTAAGAGGAAAAACCCAGACTGACATGAAACAGCTTAAGGCATCAGTGAAAATAGTAGAGGCACTTGGAACTGACTGGCTCCTGTTGGAAAAGGTCTTCCATATTATGACATCCAAACAAATAGGCTCTATTTAATAGCGAACTATTCCTGACAATGCTTGCATTGTGCTCCCCCAGCCTGCAAACCCCTAAGAAACACTTCCTTCTGTGGAGCAGGGGGAGACAGGAAGTGAGAGTCAATCACGCATTGTTTGCTCTTTCCATGTGGTAAAGAAAAAAAAAACATTTCTCCCTCAATTTACTCCCCTTAGTTTTTTATCAGCCCCGCTTGCTATTTAAGATTTTACTTCAATGTCTTCACTCCTTTTAATTTCGGGGTTGCTAATTCTACTTTTCCTCTGCTCCTTTTTTTGTTTACTGCTAGGTGTTCACTCGGAAGCTAGAGGAAGTCGGGCGGGTTTTGTTTCTCATCTCCCTGACGCAGAAGATCCCCACAGCCCACAAACAGTCTCACGTCTCCATGCTCCAGGAAGACCTCCTCCGACTACCCTCATTCCCCCGAAGTGCTATTGATGCTGAATTTTCACTCTTCAGTGATCCACAAGGTATCAGGAGAAAAGCGTTCCTTCCCTTGGGCTTCCCAAGCCCTTGATTTGTCCTCAGCTGGAGAGCATCTTAACCAACAGACAGTTGAGTGCATCCGGATCACCTGGAGGACTTGATAGAACAGAAATTGCTGGGCTCTACCCTTTCACATTTCTGATTCAGTGGCTCTAAAATAGAGCCCGGGAACTTGAATTTTAACAAGTTCCTGGGTGATGTCGATACTGCTATTCCAGGGATCAAACTTTGAGACCCGTGCTCTAAGCTAATCATAAGCAGTTGAAGGAAATAGTATGGTATTGCTAAGGAAATATTTGACTAAGTGAAGAACAGGCATTCATGTGAAGTTCAGGAAGGGGTAAAACTAATCTACAGAAATCAGGACAGCCATTCCTTCTGGGTTAGGGATTGGGGGGCAGGGGGGTTGGATTTTCTGAAAAAGGGCCTGAGGGAACTTTCTGAGATGATGAAAAGGGTCAGTGTATTGATTGGTGTACTTGTTACATGGGTGTGTATTTTTGTCAAAACTCACTGAACTCTACGTTTGAGATCTGTGCATGTTTTACTCTATCTAAATTACACCTGAACTGAGAGGAGACCAACAAAAAGAGACTTGTTTTGACCTTGCTACATTACTAATTTGAGACACCTAAATTAGCATCCCAGTGTTCAATATCTTCAGCCAGAAGCTCCAGAGCAAATAGTAGAAAGACCTCTAGTCTGTCCAGGAGTTAAAAGATCTATAACCAGTCCCAACCCTGCCAATTTCTTTCTGAAACAACTTATTTTTTTCTCAAAGCCACAGCTTTTTCAGTAGCAACACGCTACAAATGCCAGTCCTGTCTTGCCTACAGAGTTAAATCAAAGAGGTGATGATGGAAGTCCTTTGAGAACTAGGGAATGTGGTACCAGCGGCAGCAATGTGTGCTGGGAGACATTTCAGCTACATCTTATCTTCACATCCCAGAGCTGGGGCGAATGGGAAACAGCAGTGCCTTCCGGTTTGATGGCCCTCCCACGCTGATAGGATTGGTGTGGGGCTAATTCTGTCTCTGCTGTTTCATGTTCTCACAGCTGGGAAGGAGCTCTTTGGCCTCGACACTCTTCAGAAAAGCTTGTGGATCCAGCTCCTGGAGGAGATGTTCCTGGGCATGCCGAGCGAGTTTCCCTGGGGAGATGAAATCATGCTCTTCCTCAACGTTTTTAACGGGGCTCTGATCCTCCACCCAGAAGACAGTGCCCTGCTCAGGCAGTACGCTGCCACCGTCATCAACAGTGCCGTGCACTTCAATCACCTTTTCTCTCTCAGTGGCTACCAGTGGATTCTGCCCACCATGTTGCAGGTGCCATGGCTCTACTCTTCTCACTGGAAAATTAACTGCCCAGGTAGCAGGTCGACAAGGCCTGCACTAAAACTTTTTAATGATGGAATTATCTTCTTTTGTGACAGCAGAAGGCACCAAATGAAATGTCCCCAGGGATTTCCAAAAGGTTACAATATTCATTCTATCCTGAGATCTCCCAGACCTGGAATATGCTTTCCCATTTCTTCTAGCCACTCTGAATGGTTCTCAGAGTGTGGTCTCTGGACCAGTAGCACCAACATCACCTGGGAATGTGTTAGAAAGACACATTCTTGGGTTCTACCCTCTATTTAATCAGAAGCTATGGAGTTAGGGCCCATTAATCTGGGATTTTACAAGACCTCTAGGTGGTTCTGATGCCCTAGATATTTGGGAATCACTGCTTTCTTTATTCAAATATTTGACAGGTGTTCAGCTGATGTTTCTCCTGAGAGAGTCTCTGATCTCTGTTTGAATGGAGATTTCTGTTGCTATTAAATTTGCTATGCTGAGATTGGAGGAGGTGAATTTAGCAGAAATCATTTCCATACACTCCTGTCTAATGTGTATCTGGCTACGTTTAGGAGCACTGGATGAAGTTCAGATAAATCCTAGGGGCTCACCCTGGTTCTTTACTTTTATGGAGTTCTAATAAAAATTATAAAAATAACACATGCTTGTTCAAAATGCAATTTGTTTGGGGCGCCTGGGTGGCTTAGTCAGTTAAGCGTCCGACTTTCGCTTAGGTCATGATCTCGCGGTTCGTGGGTTCGAGCCCCGCGTCGGGCTCTGTGCTGACTGCCAGCTCAGAGCCTGGAGCCTGTTTCAGTCTGTGAGTCCCTCTCTCTCTGACCCTCCCCTGCTCACGCTGTCTCTCTCTCTCTCTCTCCTAGAAATAAAAAAAAAAAAAATGCAATTTGTTCAACCTTAAATAGGGGCAAGAAATTTTCTTTAGTATCAGGCTTCTCCTATTTTTAAATAGTTGGAATTTTCTCTATTTCTGCAACTTTTTTGCTGATTACCAAAAACAATGCTCATTATAACATTCAGAAAATAAAGTTTAAAGAGGAAAATAAAGATCACTTTTAATCCTCCTTTCTAGATAACATTGTTTATACTATTTGAAAATCTTGGCATTCCATCCTACTTTTTTTTTTTAAACAAAAGATGGATCATACCGTATATTCAAGTTTGTTATCTACTTTTCTCACATAACACTAGAAATATCATGGGCATTTTTTACATAGCTACATTTAGTGCTATAGCATCTTTCTAAACAACTGCATAGCATTCTGTTACATGCATGCACCATAATCTACTTAATCTATCCCAATTTATGAATAATTTAAGTGGTTTCCAATTTACCACTATTATAAGCAAATTTGCAACAAGAATTCTTGAATATCCATCTTTGTACACTTTTCTAGTTCCCTTCTTGAAATAAATTCCTAGTCACAAACTCCCTTGGAAAAACTATATTCATGCATATTACCAAATTTCTCTCAAGGGAGAGTATACTGTTTTACTCCCATCAACCAGTTTATTAAATTAGCCATTTTCCTCGATGCATCCCATGGCTATGAGTTTTAAAAGCAAACACAACTCTGATATGCTGTTAAAGCATTTTCTGAATATGTGCCATTTTCCCCACAGGTATACTCTGATTATGAAAGCAATCCCCAGTTGCGTCAAGCCATCGAATTTGCCTGCCACCAGTTCTATATTCTACACCGGAAGCCATTTGTGCTCCAACTGTTTGCTAGTGTGGCCCCTCTCCTGGAGTTCCCTGTAAGTAAGCTCTGTGGAAATAAATGTAGACCAACCAAATGAAAAAGAGCAAAGTCTCTTTATTCAGAATTCGCTACAGCAAGGGAGTTAGACACTATCACTTGTGTCTTGGCAAAGACTAAAAGGCAGACAGAGGAGTAAGAGATTTTATGGTGAAGAAAAGAGAAGACTTCAGATGAGCCCTGACTGGCGGCCATGGGTGTAGGGGAGCTGTAAACAAGCTAACTAGAAGGGGTTAGTAATGGGTTAGGGGTACATGTTTGGCTTTCTCTGATTGGTCTAGTTGGAAGCAGGGACAAAGATGAGAGAAGCTGTCAATTTTAATCAAGTCCTGGCCATTTGGGGGCCAATGGTTAAGGGGGTTATTTTTTGGTTTCCACTAGAGCTAGTAGGCTCACTTTCTACCAGACTTGTAGCAGGCTGGCTTCCTGGGCTAATTACTGTGGACAATGGGTTGGTTTCCTGGGTAGGTTACTGCAGGTTCTTGATCAGCATTCTATTTTTATATATGGGCTGTTCATTTTTATGTCCATTTGTATAATCAGTGTCTCAGCTCTCTTTCTTCAACCAATGTGATAGGAACATCACAAATTATTTTTCTTCATTTTTCTTCAACCCTCACCTCAGCCTGTAGGATATAAATAGACCAGCGCTCCAGTTTTATACTTAATTAATAAAAAGATAGAAAACAGTTAAGTGGCAAAAAAAAAAAAGAGTTCCTGATTCTCATTCCTATCACTGTCTAGTACTTACCCTGCTTTATTTTTCTTCTTCTTCAGAACACTTATACCGTATCGCATATCATACATGTATTTGTTTCACTAATACATTTGTCTACCATACCCCAAAATAGAATTTAAGTTCCATTAAAGCAGGATCTTCATCTGTTTTTCTGTTTGCTTTTGGTTTGTTTTAGTTGTTTTGTTTGTATGTCTTTTTTGGTTTTGTTTTTTTATAACCTTGGTATATAGAATTGTGCATGGCCCATAATAAGAATTTAATAGGGATTTGTTGTTTTAATGGATGAATCAAAACCATTTTAAATAGATTTGAGACGGGAGGTACCTCCACTTTGGAATTATATTATCAAACAAGACCTGTAAAATGCCCAGAATTGTGAAAATTAGCATCTGGTTCCCCAAACGTATTTGAAGTATTCAACTAATATGTTATGGAAAATTCCTTTGGAAATGCTGAATCCTTCCATCACAGAACAGAGAAAACATTCACATGAATGGTTCTGGAAGTTTACATACTGCTGTATTTTTTTTTTTAATATTTTTTATTTATTTCTAGGAGAGAGAGAGACAGTGTGAGCAGGGGAGGGTCAGAGACAGAGGGAGATACAGACTCCAAAATAGGCTCCAGGCTCTGAGCTGGCAGTCAGCACAGAGCCTGACGCGGGGCTCTAACCCACGAACAGCGAGATCATGACCTAAGCGAAAGTTGGACGCTTAACCGACTAAGCCACCCAGGCGCCCCAACATACTGCTGTATTTTTAAGAGTTTCTACAAATATCTCTTTTGTGCCAGATTAACATTTAATAGAATCCTTGAAAGTTAGAGGTTCTACTGCAAAGCCCTATGGCAGCATTTCTGGAGGCAGGACTGTGTGAGCTGAATACCAGATCAGTGTACTTGTTATCAGTGGTAATGTTACTGGAATTTGAATTCCTGATCAAACCACGTTAGTGCTGAGGTGGGAATCGATAAACTAAAATTGCCTTTTTTTTCACAGGATGCTGCCAACAATGGGCCCAGCAAAGGTGTGTCGGCTCAGTGCCTGTTTGACTTGCTACAGTCCCTGGAGGGAGAGACCACTGACATATTAGACATCTTAGAGCTGGTCAAAGCTGAGAAGCCTCTTAAGTCATTAGGTAAAAACAGAATTTTCCCTAATTGTCTCTGTGTCTTTGTAATTTTTTAAAAAATAATTCTACGTTGAATGTTTTAACCTAAATCAAAGCAGCAAAAGTAAATAAAGTAAATGGAAAAGTGATGTAAGTTGAATGAGTACATTTCTTCTCCCCCGTTTTTCCTAAATTTCTGGAAAATCCTAAAGAGTAAGGAATTCTCTACCATGAAAATTGTATTAAACTAATATTTCATACTGCCCTGCTATAGTTCTGCTGTTTTGAGGAAATTAGGTTTTCCCTGGCCATTCTAGGTGAGTAACTGACTAAAATGGTCTTTTATTATCAAGGACTGTGTAGAACTAGAGGTAAATCAAAGAGCAAGTCTCATTTCTCGCCTTACACATCTACATGCCCTTGATACCTTCTAGTAGGTAAGATTTTTTTCTTTTTAGAAAACTACTCCACAAAAAGCACTGTTATTTATCATCTGATTATTCAAAAGTAGGAAACAGAATTTTCAGGCCCCTTAGATGAAGGAATGAATAATGTTCATGGTTTAGGAATAAAGTCTGACAAAGAAATGGCCATAAAATATAAGTGGTAATCTCTTCTTTACCTCTGGCAGAATGCACTCTGATTTTGTGCCTTGGCCTTCTGTCCCCTCAGATTTCTGCTATGGAAATGAAGACCTAACATTCTCTATAAGTGAAGCCATTAAGCTGTGTGTTACCGTGGTGGCATATGCTCCTGAATCATTCAGAAGGTAATTGCAGCCCTTCGTTCTATGCCTTGTGATAAGTAAACATGGAGAAGGAAATAAAGTTGAATGGATACAAAGGTTACGTTTGCTCATATCATCATGTATTATTCTGTAATAAATGTTCTCAGAAAATAAATTTAGGAAACTTATCATTGCACAGGCTTTGGAAATATAGTAAATCTTCATTAATTTAAAATTGCCTAGGGGCATCTGGGTGGCTCAGTTGGTTGAGCGTCCGACTTCGGCTCAGGTCATGATCTAACAGTTTGTGGGTTCGAGCCCCGCGTCAGGCTCTGTGCTGACAGCCAGCTCAGACCCTGGAGCCTGCTTCAGATTCTATATCTCCTTCTCTCTCTGACCCTCCCCTGCTCATGCTGTCTCTCTCTCAGAAATAAATAAAACACATTAAAAAATTGCGTAAAACTTGGAATTTGTGCAGCAGCTAAGATGTTTAGTCTTGTGAAGAAAATATTGTCCTGATATGTGATATATATAAATAGTAAACAAAATGCCGGAGCAAACATTTAAACTATTGCTTTTCAAGGAGCAGTGAGAACTCCTGTCACACAAAGAACAAGAATGTAAGTCTTGCTTGTCATTTTGCCGAGTGTAAAGAATCCAAAGGATTTACCTGGAAAGCATCGTCCCAATGCCTGGAAGTTGGCTCTGATCTGGTTTATGTACTGATATATGAAATGAAAAGCATTCTCATCTCGTTATTAAAATAGGTCTTTTAAAGGCAGAGACAGTAATTCAACTGAATCATGGATAGCCCCTGTTATGTAGTATACAGATCCTTAAAAATAATAGAGTTACATTCCTTTAAATGTTCCCTGATGCTGGCTTACTCAAACCTCCGGCCCTCCTCCCCTCCTCCCCTATGATATTGATATTAGGATTGAAACCCTACGTTAACTCCAAGTCCACGGTATTGTAAAAACACTCTCTATTCTAATTTCCATTCCATGTGTGTCTGAGCACTTTGTTAATAGGGTATATCAGGATCTGCAGTAAGATGAAGTGACGACATCAAGGCACTGCAGTAATAAAATGCAAAAAGATTCTCTAATATTAAAATGCCACAGGCGCCTGTCTGGCTCAGTCACTTGAACTTCCACCTCCTGATTTCGGCTCACATCATAATCCCAGGGTTGTGGGATCAAGCCCCACATCAGGCTCTGTGGTGAGTGTGGAGCCTGCTTAAGACTCTCTCTCTCCCAGGACCTGGGTGGCTCATTCAGTTTAGCGGCTGACTCTTGATTTTGGCTCAGGTCTTGACTCAGAGTTTGTGGGATAGAGCACCATGTCAGGCTCTGCACTGGCAGCACAGAACCTGCTTGGAATTCTCTCTCTTACACTCTCTCTGCCCCTCCCCTGCTCATGCTCTTTCTCTCTCTCCCTCAAAATAAATAAATAAATCACTCAAAAATAAATAAATGAATATTATTTATTTTCAGAGAGAGAGAGGAAATATGCAAGTAGGGGAGAGGCAGAGAGAGAGGGAGAGAGACTCCATGCAGACTCTCCAAGCAGACTCCATGTTGACAGTGTGGGGCCAAATGCAGGCCTCAGACTCGTGAACCATGAGATCATGACCTGAGACAAAGTCAGTTATTGAACCAACTGAGCCACCCAGGTGCCCCTAAATAAATAACATTTTAAAAAAAGATTCTCTTTTTCTCCCTCTCCCCTACTTGTGCTCTCTCTCCCTCTCTCTCTGTAAAATTAAAAAAAAAATTTTTAATTGAAAAAAATTGAAAAAAACAAAACTAAAGTGTAAATGAAATGGGATGAAATAAAATAAAATAAAATGCCAATGACACAAAATTCCCCAATTTTCCCATTATCAAATTTCCTGTGAGACATGAAATCCTCTCTCAAGTTAAAGTCCAAACACACTGAAATCAAAAGGAATTTGTGTTCATGAATCTCCTGTCCTTGTGAGTTATAGGCCAAATTCCAATACTGTTAAGTTAAATTAAAATTAAAAAAAGAATTATCCTCCCTATTCTCTGTTCTGTTCTGTTTAAGCCAGAGGGGTGTCTGCATTTCTGGTTGAATCAGAATCTTAAGCATCTGTTCCCTGGAATATCTCTCCGGGAATAAACATAATTCTTACAACATTTCAACATTTATAACACTAAGTCCCTGTTGTACTTAAATTTTTTTAATATTTATTTATTTTTGAGAGAAAGAGAGAGACAAAGACAGAGACAGCGTGAATGGGGGAGGGGTAGAGAAAGGGGGAGACACAGAATCCGAAGCAGGCTCCAGGCTCTGAGCTGTCAGACAGAGCCGTACACGGGACTCAAACTCACAAACTGCATGATCATGACCTAAACCAAAGTCGGATGCTTAACCTACTGAGGTACCCAGGTGCCCCTGTACTTAAAATTTTTAAGTAAATGTATTTTATTTAAATATGACGTTTATACAAAAAAAATTAATCATAATTTTTTTAGTTTTACAAATGTTCATAAACTTAACCCATCTATGTAACATCCACTCAAATAGAAAATTCGGAGAGAGGAAACACTATCCTATACCACAAATTATCTTTGCCTATTTCTGAACTCTATTCAAATGAAACATGAGAAGTACTTTTTAATGCCTGACTTTTGTTATTCAATATTATTTCATGAGATTCACTGATATCTCATGTGAGATACTGGAACCATATTTGATCCTTGTGTGTAACCATAGTTTGTTCTTCATTCATCTGTAATATTTGATTTAATGTCTACGCCACAATTAATTTCTTGTTGACCAACATTTGGGTTATATCTAATTTGAAGCTATTACAAATAATGCTTCAGCAAACATTTTTGCATATATCTTTTTGAGCACACATGTCTGTATTTCTGGAGGTAGAAATGCTATCCTAGGTCATGAAATGTGTGTATGTTTTGCTTTAGAAGATACTACCAGTTTTCCAAAGTGGTTATATCAATTTCCTTTCCCACCAGTGGTATAGAAGTATTCCAGTACTCTACTGGCTCATTAGCACTTGATACTCAGTCTTTATTTCAGCTATTTTATTGGTTTTTAGTGAGATCTCATTGTGGTTTTAATTTCCTTTCCCTCTTGCAAATTGAAAGGTTTGGAAGTTTTCCAAATGTTTATTGGAATTTAGATATCTACTTTTGCAAAGAGCCTCTTGAAGTCTTCTACCCATTTTTAAATGAGACTATCAGTATTTTTTAATTTGATATGTAGAATTTGTCTGAAGAGTCTGATGTAAGTACTTTTTTAGCTTATATGGACTGATGTGCTGGTAAACTTTTAACAACTAGTTCTTTGGGGGAAGAGAGTCCCTGATACATAGCATTGTTAGTTTGCCAATATGTAGTGGTTGCTGAGTACAAGACGGCAGCATAACATCATTGAACTTGGGGTTAGAAACAGCTGCGTATGTGGACTCTCTTGACCTCTTACATGCCTACCCCAGCGTTACACTGGTTATGTGTATTTCTTTTTCTTTTTTTTTTTTTTTAATTTATTTCTAGGAGAGAGGGAGAGACAGCATGAGCAGGGAAGGGTCAGAGAGAGAAGGAGTCACAGACTCTGAAACAGGCTCCAGGCTTTGAGCTGGTAGTCAGCACAGAGCCCGACGCGGGGCTCAAACCCATGAACCGCGAGATCATGACCTAAGCGAAAGTCGGACGCTTAACCGACTAAGCCACCCAGGCGCCCCTGGTTATGTGTATTTCAAATAACATCTCTTACTCTGTGACTTATAATTTTACTTAATATTATCTTTCAATGAACAGAGTTCTTCATTTTAATGTTGTCCAATGTACCACTCTTTTCCTTATTGCTTAGTGCTTTCTGTATCCTCTTAAGAAAACATGGCTAACTCAAGATTATTAATATGTCCCTTATATTATCTGCCAGATGCCTTATTTGTTTTACCTGCATATTCAGATTGCTAATCCATCTGAAATTAATTTTTGGTATGGTGTAAAGTGAGGGTCAAGAATTTTTTTTCCTTGTAAATACTAGTAGACAATAGATCAAGCACCATTTATGGAAAAGACTAGCATTTCACATTGCATTGCAATTTCATCCTTGTTATAAATCAAATATCTGTGGATTTGTTTCAGATTAATTATTCTGGTCCATGTGTCTGTTTGTCTTTCCTTGTGTTGTGGGGTCATGGAATGCAATGGCCAACAAAAAAAAATTACTTTTTTTCCAAGAAAGAATTCTTGAGACATTGTATGGTGGAAATTAGTAAGTTTATTTAAGTAGCACAGGGACAGGACCTGTGGGCAGGAAGCAGTATATTTTTTGCTGTATAAAGCTGGTTGTTATATGCTTAGTGCTCAGGGCAGAAGGGATGTGCAGGGAGTATTAGATCATAAAGGTCTTCTTTGAACTTCTCATAAAACTACTTTTGCAAGATTTCTCTGGTGCTTACCACTTAGCTCAATATTAACTACTGATGAAGTACACAGGCAGTCATTAAACTCTTTAAGAATGCAGCAACCACTATGTATTTGATTGTTACCAGAACTATGTAGTTATAGGTCAGCCTTCTGTACTAAAGGTGAACATTTTTCTGCTTCTATCATCACTTGCACCACTATTACACCATCTTAGTTATTACAGCTTTATAATAAGTTTGCTTGGTGTTTGTTCTTACTTTTACCTTCAGTGTTTCTATGCACTTATATTTAACATGTGTTTCTTTTTGTGTGTGTGGGGGGGGGGTTGGGGAGAGCCCAACTGGGAGAGGGGCAGAGAGAGGGGTACAGAGGATCTGAAGCAGCCTCTACACTGACAGGCTGACAGCAGTGAGCCTGAAGTGGGGCTCGAACTCACAAACAGTGAGATCATGACCTGAGCTGAAGTTGGGCGCTCAACCGACTGAGCCACCCAGGTGCCCCTAACATGTGTTTCTTATTAGCAAAATACATTTGAGATGTTTTATTATTCACTCTAGTAAGCAGCTATTTTCAGACCTGCATTACAGTGGCTGTTTCCACAGATTCTTTCTCGAAAACTGCTTAAACTTTAAGAAGCCAGCCTCCCAGGGAAAGGCTTTATCTTGTGTAAAATTTGTTTCAGGTAAAAACCACTCTCAGCAAATCCCTGAGTGGAAGCTTTATTGATCATTGTGATGCCTGTTTCCCTAAAAAGAGTACATAGCTCCACCTGTTAACATTCTACTGTTCTTTCAACCAGTTGTGTATATGCTAATTTTACCCTCCCTTGATAAAGGCAAGCCGACTTTCATCACCTTTAACTGGATGCTCAATTAATTAATTAATTAGTTGATGTTGGTCAATATTTCCATTAGCTTTGCTTATGCTTGACTTGGGTGGCGTAGGAAGGGTGCCTAGAATCAGTCATCACTCTCGAGGCTCTTCATTCCTCCACGCTCCTAAATACGACACAGTCAACAACAGTAGAATGTAAAATGTGACTTGGTTTCCTTTCTGTTGATTAAAGTCTTCAGATGCTGATGGTCTTGGAAGCTCTAGTCCCGTGTTACCTACAAAAGCTAAAGAGGCAGACGTCACAAGTGGAGACAGTGCCTGCTGCCCGAGAAGAGATCGCTGCCACCGCTGCGCTCGCGACATCCCTGCAGGCCCTGTTGTACAGTGTGGAGGTCCTCACCAGGTAATCCCGTCACAAAATTGTTCATGGCCTCACAATGTATATATCTACCAAAAAGATGACGAAAAAATGCGGTAACTAAAAATCTCTAAGAGCCCTCTCTTTACTGATAGACACTTGCCTAATTTCAGCCCTGTGTGGCTTAAAACTGCAAACATTCCCTAAGTTGTTTGAATAAATAGTGCTCAGTACTCTGAATAGTAATAATAATAATACCATGAACACATTTGCATGGAGCTTGCTGAGTTTCTGTGGCAGTTTTAACCCAGTGGCAAAGAAATCTTTTTGAAAAAAGGACCAATATAGTGAAGATGAAAATGCGATATGTATTTTTATTAGCTTTTATGTTATTTTATGTGACATGAAATGTCTGCAATTCCAACTAAGCCTTCTTTTATTATTTTGCTGTTTGTAAAGAGCTGTGGTTTTTGTGCTGTCGTTTTGAAACTATATAAACAAACATTAATGACAGAATTTTATTCTAATGCTGGAATTAACAGGTTCTCTGTGAAGCAAGGCTCAGTGGTGCTGGAATAATAGGCTGAGAGATTTGGGAATGGAAAGGTACATTGACACCAGAGTTCAGCCCTAAGTAAAGGACAAAGAAGTTAGTGCTATCACTTGGGTTTTGGGTGCAGAAGCAGAAGGCATTGAGAGGCTGGATGGGGATGGAAGGCATGGGGGCAGACAGAGTGAGGAGAGCGAGGCAAAATGGAGACAGGAAGTTCTTCAGATCACTGACTTTCTTTGTCTATTCCCACATAAAATTAGCTAGAAGGAGATATTGTTCCCTGGAGTGGAGGTGGGGAAGCCTTCTTCCTGAGTTGATGTCTTTGCTCTTCTATCCCATTTGACCACATCCTTAGCCTAAATTCTGTTCGTGATTTACTTCCACCAAAAGGCACCAACTTTCTCAGACCCATCTTGCCTTGTTGATGAGAAGTCTAGCTGAAATCCCTCAATCCAGGAAGGACTTCTCTAACATGCACCAGCAAGTAGGAGAGGAGGGAGATTGTGATTCACTAAGTCAATATATGTATAGTTTCTAATCATGAGCTGCGTTGCCAACCTAGGCAAGCAGAATGTAGCCCAAAAGCTTTGGTAGACTGCCAGTGCTGAAGAGCCTCTGTGCATCTGGCTCACAAGCTGGGATGCAGTGGAACAAGGCTCCATGCCAAACTGCCTCTTCCAATGGAACACAGTCCCAGTGCTTTGATGATCGTTTCATGAGAGTCCTAGGAGGAAGAACATCCCAGGGAGATATATCAGACTCACATTCTTCCTTCCAGCCTCTCTGGTTACATCACCAGCCCCTTCCTGCCGTTAGAGGAGAGAGGAGTAATCAGTGCCACTTTTGTTATTTCTCATTTTGCTATATTTGTGCTTCCCTCTTTTCTAGGAGAGAAGTTAATAGATCAATTAACTTATCCAAAATTGACTTACCCAAAATCCCACCAAGAGTTATGGATGAAGCGTTGACATTTAAAATTCTGTGGCTCCAGGGACCCTTGGGTGGCTCAGTCATTTGAGCTTCTGACTCTTGATTTCAGATCAGGTCATGATCTCATAATTTGTGGTATTGAGCCCCATGTCAGGTTCTGTGCTGTCAGCAGCGCCTGCTTGGAATTTTCTTTCTTCTCTCTCTCTCTCTCTGTCTCTCTCTCTCTCTTCCTCTCTTTCAAAACAAATAAGTAAACTTCAAAAAATAAAAAAATAATAAAATAAAATAAAATTCTGTGGTTCTAAATATTCCAATGTATTTTATATTCTTTTGGTGAAGGGGGAACTAGCCTCCTTGGTCAGCTGCAATTATTCACAATAAAATTGACTTTGCTCTTTATACAAAAAGAAGATAAGAAGAACCCCATTTCACTTCCACATTCCTAATTTCTTTACTCATGAAAAATAATAGTTATAAAGGTTGTAACACACAAATAAGTGTATTATAACTATATTGATGTTAATTTTTTAGCATTATCTAATACATTACCACAAATTTAGAGGCATAGAACAAAACATTTATTATCTCCTATTTCCGTAGGCCAGAAGTCTGGGCAGGCTCAGCTGGATTCTCTGCTCAGGGTCTCACAAGGCCCAAATCAAGATGGCAGTCACGCTGGGCTCTTACCGGAAAGTTCTGGGGGAAAATTCTAGGGGAACGTCTAAGTTTGTTTAGGTTTTTGGGAGAATCCAGCCCCATGCAGTTTTAGGTCTGAGGTTCTCTTCCCTTTTTGTCAGCCAGGGGCCACTCAGAAGGTACCTGCCTGCCTGCTCACATGGCTCCTTCTATCTTCCAGCCAGCAATGGTGCCCTGAGCTCTTCTCATCCTTCAAATCTATCTGCTCCTCCAAAGGGAAAACTCTGCTTATTAAGAGCTGGTGCCATATGATGAGGCCCACCCAGATAATTGCCCTTTTGCACTGTAACATATGGTAATCACTGAGGTAACCCCCAGAGGAGTACAGGTGTCTGTCTTTACATTCTGCCTATCACAACAATGGCACAGGAAGAGATGGTCTATTGTGATTGTTAAAAGCTTACTTTCCAGCCACACCCAGCATACAGAAAATGAGCATCATAAAAGCAAGCCTTAAAGAGTTCATTCAAGCTTTGAAAAGCTGTATCATCCTTTCCATGTCTCAGATGCTAATACAGGGGCAAAGATTACCTAGTATTTAAAGTAAACACTGAGGATATAAAATGAGATGATTCAAATCTATTTCTGAATGTCTAAATTACTAACTTATAACAGATACTAATATACTCACTCTTCTGGGTAGTCTTAGGTTTAATTTTGACTAGAAGGATTCTTTCATTCTTTGATGGTTTTTCAGATAAAATGAGGCAGTAATATTGATTACAACATGGGCAGCCAAAATGGTGTGTGTACACCTTTACCTTTTACTTATTGACTATAATGGTTAGCTTCCTGGTACCTGTAAAATTGAAAAATGAGCTCTTAACTCCCTGAATCCTACAGACTTAGAAGTCTGAGCTTATAAATATCTGGTTTGAAGTGTCGTAGTTTATTACTCAAAACCAAGAAATAGAAGAACTTAAATCATGGTATGCTAATAGACTCCTGGGAACCAACATTCCCTTTGAAGTGTCTCTCAAAACAGAAACAGCAAGAGTGTGACAGAAAAGCCCAACTAGACAACCTCTTTTGAAGACTCTACAAGTCATTTAAAACTTAAGTGTGTTTCCATAACTTGAGGACCTTGTAAATGTATCTATTTCTCCTGCTGTTGTTTTGGTGTGGCCATTACTGTCCCTGTTGCAGGCCCATGACAGCCCCACAGATGAGCAGGTGTGACCAAGGCCATAAAGGAACCACCACAGCCAATCACACCATGTCGTCTGGGGTGAACACCAGGTAATTCATTCGCTTTATTCCTCTATGGTCCCTCCGTTTCATACAACTTGAGTCTCAACTGTTGGGAATGAAAGGAATCTTGAAAATAGTCAATATTGAGTGTGAAACTCTCCAAGGAAAAGAAAAGAAGGTGAGAGTTTAGAGTTACAAGGCTTCTTTTGAAAGCATCGAAGAGAAATCCAAGCCACCTTCATAAACTGGCATTTGTGGCGGTTTGTTTGCATGAACGTGAAAGATGTTCTCTGCCTCCTGGGTGGTCTTTGAACTATTCTGGTCTTGTTTCATTTGCCTCCAAGAAAAAGCCAAATGAAACAATAATAATCAGGCGGTGGTTTCTCATTCCCGGGGCAGTTATACAGGGTCAACTTTCTTTCATCTGGACAGATTTTCCATATACATTTCATCCAAATTTTGAGTTAGGTCCTTAAATGATACTTTCATGGTCATTGACTTAATCTCCCTCCCTGTGTTGGTGTAACTCACACACTGGCTACACTAGTTAATACTTAAGCTGCTTCATTCTGTCTGTGTTAACCTCTAATTACCCTAACACACACACACACACACACACACACACACACACACACAAATTTAATTAGCTTCTTCCTCCAAGGAAGATTTAAGATAGGGTGGACCCCAAATCAGTTAGAGAAAAAGTTCTTTTCTCCCAATATGGCATAGTTAGTTAGTAGGGAGATCTTAAGGAGAAGCTAAGTAATTTTCCGCTCCCTCTGAAGCACAGTTTTACGTACGTATTATTCTTTATATAAAGTTAATTCCCTGTTCATCATTTACATTAAAAATAAAACAGGGGCACCTGGATGCCTTAGTCAGTTAAGTGCCTGATTTCACTTTAGGTCAAGATCTCATGGTTTGTGGGCTTGAGCCCTGTGTGGGGCTCTGTGCTGACAGCTCAGAGCCTGGAGCCTCTCTCTCTCCCCCTCCCCTGCTCGTGCCTTATCTCTTTCTGTCTCTCAAAAATAAATAAATGTTTAAAAAAACACTTTTTAATAATAAAAAATAAATACTAAGCCCAAGTATAAATTACTTGAGTGACGGTTAGCTCATGCTCAATTTCTTATTTAAGAAAAAAATAAATATATTGTTAAGTGATTTCAGGGGCTAGATTTAACTACCAAATGAAAGGTACATTGAAAAAGAGAGCATCTAAAGTCCTATTATTAATCAGCCATAAACCAATAAGTCTCCAGAACTAAAAGGAAGTCCCCCATATTTCTTCCTCTGATCACTTGAAACAGAGCACATGGTGTTAAAACTGTAACTTAGATTCATGTTACTTTCAAAGGTTTTCAAAAGTCCCCTCATTTGGCTATATTCTGTGACTTCATATGTATTTATTTATTTTTTTTTTAAATATTTTTTATTTATTTCTAGGAGAGAGAGAGAGACAGCGTGAGCAGGGGAGGGTCAGAGAGAGAGGGAGTCACAGACTGAAACAGGCTCCAGGCTCTGAGCTGGCAGTCAGCACAGAGCCCGACGCGGGGCTCGAACCCACAAACCGCGAGATCATGACCCAAGCGAAAGTCGGACGCTTAACCGACTAAGCCACCCAGGCGCCCCATATGTATTTAAATGTCTTTCTACAAATTATATAGCAATGGGACAGCTTTCATAGCAGCTATACTTGCAACATGTGTAGTAGCCAAATGAAAGATAAAAAAAAATTATATTTTAGGATTAGTATATGTGCATTTGTGAGCTTATCAAAATGTGTGGCTTCAGGGTGCCTGAGTGGCTCAGTTGATTAATCGGCCAGCTCTGGTTTTGTTTTGTTGTGTGCTTTTTGTTTTTATTTTCCTTTCTATAATTTTTTTATATCCTTTATTGTCAAATTGGCTAACATACAGTGTGTAAGGTGTGCTCTTGGTTTTTGGGGTAGATTCCCATGGTTCATTACTTACATACAACACCCAGTGCTCATCTCAACAAGTGCCTGCCTCAATGCCCATCACCCATTTTCCCCTCTCCCCCACACCCCCATCAACCCTCAGTTTGTTCTCTGTATTTAAGAGTCTCTTATGGTTTGACTCTCTCTCTCTGTAACTACTTTCCTTTTCCCCTTCCCTTCCCCCATGGTCTTCTGTTAAGTTTTTCAAGATCCACATATGAGTGAAAACATGATACCTTTCTCTCACTGACTGTTTTCACTCAGCATACCTTCCAGTTCCATCCATGTTGCTGCAAATGGCATGATTTCATTCTTTCTCATTGCCAAGTACTATTCAAGTGTCTATTGCAACCACATTGATTCCAGATAAGGTCATGATCTCACATGTTCATGAGATTGAACCCTGCATGGGACTCTCTGCTGACGGCTTGGAGCCTGCTTGGGATTCTCTCTCTCTCCTTCTTTCTGCCTCTTCCCCTCCCCCACTTGCTCCCTCTCTTTCTCAAAATAAAAAAAAAATAATTTTTTTAAGATGTGTAGCTTAGGGGCTTTTCATGAGAAATCGTTCTTAACAAGCCACATCATAATCCCGCTATTGCTCTGAGAGTAAAGCAGACTGTTTTTCTGATCCCCAGGTACCAGGAACAAGGCGCCAAACTGCACTTTATCAGGTACAGAAAGACAAGCCCTGATTTCATACTAATTCTGACATCTTGTGATTATTGCCTTTTGAGCTGAGTTATGGTTCCATTAGATTTCATTTAATTAATGCATGGCATACTATCTCTGGGTAAATCGTCAGAAAGTGGCTCAGGTAAAGCTACTGCATTCGGGATGGCAATCTCTTCCAGGGTGGTAAACCTTCTTTTCCCTTCAGATGAGCTTCTCCTAGGCCCTGGCTTATTGCTTCATTAATGTAGATGACACATAATATAAGGAATCTTATGTTTTGCTTCATCATGATACCCTTCTCTCTTAGTTGCCACACATATACCTTTTCAGACCCCCAGGTAACTTTTTATAATTCCCCAGGGAAAATCTTCACTTACTGGAGGAAGGGCAAGGGCTTCCCAGGGAGGAACTGGATGAACGAATTGCTCGGGAGGAGTTTAGAAGACCTCGGGAGTCCTTGCTGAATATTTGTACCGAATTTTACAAGCACTGTGGGCCAAGGCTGAAGATCTTGCAAAACCTGGCTGGGGAGCCACGGGTTACTGCCCTGGAGTTGCTGGATGTGAAGTCACACATGAGGTATTGTCTTTGCTTTCTCTGCCCCTGAGTGTAGACAGAACTTGGGATGTGTGTTTGGGGGTGTGGGTGCTGGGAGAGGGAGTTCCTTGGGATAAGAACTTGGGGTCCTCAGAATGATTTGTTTCCTGTGGCTTGGATGCATATCATACAGAGCCATCCAGAAGATGTATATTAAGTCTATTAAAAAAACGACCTCAGGTTAGATAGGGGAGAATGCTCTTGAAGGCAGAAAAACATAGTCCATATATTTGCTCCTCAATAAAAGAGAGTAAAAGGGAAATTTCATCATCTAAATTCTTAGAAAAGTAGCTTTCATCCAAGAACCATTTACTGTCCAGATTCTAATTTTTCACAAGAATCTGGGATCTATCATTTTGCATGAAAAAAAAAAATGCACACTACTGCTTCTGCCCAAGGATTTGCCCTGTTCCTACACTACCTGAAGACTTGGTTATTAGCCCTGCAGGGAAGTGAGCAGTTTTAACTCTGAACCACACTTTGCTTAGATCCCTTTTCCACAAATTGGGCTTGATGGCCTTCCAAAGTTTCAAAAAGTGTCCTGGTAGAAATTCTGAGTTGGATGAGGCCAGTCATCATTTAAAAATTTTTGCTTCTGGTGTGCCAGGGAGAGACCCTAGAATGTGCACTCATATTTCCTTCCTTCTGGTGATGTCATCTCACATGTCGTGTAAATCATGAAGTCTGTGTCTATATTTTCAGATTCTTAAAAGAAACATGATTCCACAAGATCTTCATTCAGATTTGTAACAGTTTATAAGAGGTCGTAAAAATTCCTTGAAAGGAAAATTCCATGGGTGATAAAATATGCACTTGAAAAGTTTAGTGTAGGGGCTCAGTCGGTTGAGCATCTGACCTTAGCTCAGGTCATGATCTCACTGCTGGTGGTTCGGCTTGGTGTCGGGCTCTGTGCTGACAGCTCAGAGCCTGGAGTCTGCTTCAGATTCTGTCTCTGTCTCTCTGCCCCCCTCCCAAATATAAAATAAAACATAAAAAATATTTTTTAAAAAGAAAAGTTTATGGTATCTATAAAGTCAATTTAGGTTCTAGTTATTCAGGAATAATGCTGCTGTTTGGAAAAACACACCAATTTCCTGATAGTTGTTGACTTTTATCCTAAAAGTATCCCTTGAAAAATTGAGAAAGTACTACGTGAGGGAAAGTGAGAGCCCATAAGTGTAGAGAAAACACAGGTTCTTTCTCCTCCAAGCTAATTTCACATTCACTGAGTTGTTGGCACACACTCAGGCCTCCAGAGCTTCCTCTGTGTTCAGCACAGCAAGGTGGAAGAGCTTATCTCACACTGGGAACTTCTGCATCTGCACTGGAAAAGGGGAGGAAAGTTTGAAGTAGTAAGAGCCTGTTGCCATAGCAACCCACTGCTCCATTTAGTCCATCTCTTCTCCTTTCCCAATGATCATGGCTACCTGAAGCAAGTAATTCTGTGAAGAGAACAACATCACATTCCCAGAATCAGGAAATCACTACTATCAGCTGCCATTTTGTGGGAGTGAAGGGACAAGATTCCTCAAAGATGGATGAGAGAGAGAGAAAGATCATGATCATGGGTTAGTAACTGTCCTATAATGTGATCATTTGTATCTACACTTCTTAAAGCAGTTGGAGGAAGGGGAAGTATTAGTTATAGAGGTCTGGAGCTCTCTCTAAAGGCCAAACCCTGTTAAAGGTTAAATGAGGTGTGCCTGGGTGGCTCAGTCGGTTAAGCATCCAGCTTCAGCTTAGGTCATGGTCTTGCAGTTCACAAGTTCAAGCCCTATGTCAGGCTCTGTGCTCACAGCTCAGAGCCTGGAGCCTGCCTCAGATTCTGTGTCTCCCTCTCTCTGCCCCTCCCCTGCTCACACTCTGTCTCTGTCCCTCTCTCTCTCTCAAAAAATTTAAAATTAAAAGAAGAAAATTACTATATGCATGGTTGCAAGTACTATATATCATGTGTGTGTATTTCTGTATTTGCTATTTTATAAAATACCTGAGGCAACTTAAGTTGCCTTAAACAGAGGGATAGAATATACGAATTAGAGAGTCAAAACAAAGGGGAAAAATAGCAAGGAAATAATTATGTTTATGATAATATTAACATAGGAAATCTATATGATTTGATCAGAGTAGATGTTATTCATCACCATAAATTTGATTTTGAGTTTCTGAGTTATCAAAGAAATGAGGAGGAAATGACCGCTTATAAAATCATAGTGTCGATAAAATAAAAATAATTAGTTGTTCAATAAAACATTGCTTTTTTTTAAATACAAAGAATAAGAAATGTCTCCTGGTTGGTGTTTGCTAAAAGGAAAGAGTTGTGAGATGAACAAAACCTCCATAGTAGATAAAGTGCCAGTTTCACGTGGCTGGAGGCCTGTTGGTACTGAACGTTGGCATAACATCATAATGTACTTTAGCAAGAGCAGCCTCTCTAATGCCAAGATAATGTCACTGAAAAGCACAGTTAATTCATTGCCTATTGGAGGATAGGCAAAATTTTTCCTGCCAGGAAATAGACTTAAATGACCTCTATTCATGCAATTTCTCACAACAAGCTTTTGATAAAAATGGACTTGCCATTATCTCTGGCCAGAGATGTTCTGTGTGGCTAAGTAGGCATAGACCCATGTGCTTTGACTCTGCACCAATCAAAGGGTATAATTTAGGTTTTCTCTTACAAATTAGGTATACATTTGGATATATGTAGAAGCCAGAACTGTGAGCACGTAGGTGGTGTTTAACATCATAAGAATGGATAGTATTATTCAAGGAGAGAGGATTGATAAAACAGGAATGCCATGATATAAAAGATAGGGGAGATATTTACATGAAGTATTTAATTCAAGTCAGAGAACCAAGAGACAGTACAAGAGGCAATCTTTCACTCCTGCATGATAGGGTTGATGCAAGGATCTCTGGATTCTATTAGAGTTACTGCCCTACGGGAATTTAATGCTTCATTTGCCTAACCCAGTAGTATATATAGCAAGTTAATAAGATCTGCAAATTCTTTCCCTCTCTCTCTCCTCCCTCCCACTCTCTCTATGTTTCTCTCTCTCTCCCATCTCTCCCCTCCGCTCTCTGCCTACATCTCTTCAACTCTCCCTCTCAATGGGAAAATCTCTTGTGTTGTCACTGGGAAAGGGCCATAGGAATTTTTTTTTTACTAAGAGATTAGCCATCTGATAGTGTAGCAAACACTATATTAAAGGAAATGTTTGTTTTAAGCTTAATGCAAATTCATTTTTTAATAGTTTACTGTCAAGTTGGTTTCCATATAACACCCAGGGCTCAGTCCCACAAGTGCCCTCCTCCATGCCCATCACTCCTCTTCCCCTCTCCCAACCCCCATCAACCCTCAGTTTGTTCTCGGCATTCAAGAGTCTCTCGTGGTTTGCCTCCCTCCCTCTCCCCCACTATTTTTCCCCCTCTTCTCCCCCATGGTCCTCCATTAAGCTCCTCCTAATCCTCCTATATGTGCAAACATATGGTATCTGTCCTCTGCCTGACTTATTTTGCTCAGCATAACACCCTCAGGTTCCATCCATGTTGCTACACATGGCCAGATTTCATTCTTTCACATTGCCATGTAGTATTCCATTGTGTAGATAAACCATCTTCATGATCCATTCATCAGTTGATGGACACTTAGGCTCTTTCCATGTTTTGGCTATTGTTGAGAGTGCTGCTGTGAACATTGGGGTACATGTGCCCCTGTATCCCTTGGGTTAATTCCTAGCAGTGCTATTGCTGGGTCATAGGGGAGTTCCATTGTTAATTTTTTGAGGAATCTCCACACTGTTTTCCAGAGGGGCTGTACCAGTTTACATTCCCACCAACAGTGTAGGAGGGTGCCCGTTTCTCCACATCCTCGCCAGCATCTAGAGTTCTCTGATTTGCTCATTTTAGCCACTCTGACTGGCGTGAGGTGGTATCTCAGTGTGGTTTTGATTTGTATTTCCCTGATGAGGAGGGATGCTGAGCATCGTTTCATGTGTCTGTTGGCCATCTGGATGTCCTCTTTGGAGAAGTGTCTGTTCATGTCTTCTGCCCATTTCTTCACTGGGTTGTTTGTTTTTCGGGCGTGTAGTTTGGTGAGTTCCTTATAGATTCTGGATATTAACCCTTTATCTGATATGTCATTTGCAACTATCTTTTCCCATTCCGTTGGTTGCCTATTAATTTTCTGGGTTGTTTCCTTGGCTGTGCAGAAGCTTTTAATCTTGATGAGGTCCCAACAGTTTATTTTTGCTCTTGATTCCCTTGCTTTTGGGGATGTGTCAAGTAAGAAGTTGCTGCGGTGGAGGTCAAGGAGGTTGTTTCCTGCTTTCTCCTCTAGGGTGTTGATAGTTTCCTGTCTCACGTTCAGGTCCTTTATCCATTTTGAGTTTATTTTTGTGTATGGTGTGAGAAAATGATCTAGTTTCATTCTTCTGCACGTTGCTGTCCAGTTCTCCCAGCACCATCTGTTAAAGAGGCTGTCTTTTTTCCATTGGATACTCTTTCCTGCTTTGTCAAAGATTAGTTGGCTGTACATTTTTGGGTCCAAATCTGAGTTTTCTATTCTATTCCATTGGCCCACGTGTCTGTTTTTGTGCCAGTACCATACTGTGTTAATGATGACAGCTTTATAGTAGAGGCTAAAGTCTGAGATGGTGATGCCTCCCATTTTGGTGTTCTTCTTCAATATTACTTTGGCCATTCGGGGTCTTATGATTCCATACAAATTTGAGGATAGTTTGTTCTAGTTTTGAGAAGTATGCTAGTGCAATTTTGATCGGGATTGCATTGAATGTGTAGATTGCTTTGGGTAGTAATGACATTTTAACTATATTTATTCTTCCAAATCATGAGCATGGAATGTTTTTCCATTTCTTTGTGTCTTCTTCAATTTCCTTTGTAAGTTTTCTATAGTTTTCATCATACAGATCTCTTATATCTTTGGTTAGGTTTATTCCTAGGTATTTTATGGTTTTTTTGTGTGTAATTGTGAATGGGGTCAGTTTCTTGATTTCTCTTTCTGTTGCTTCATTGTTGGTGTATAAAAATGCAACTGATTTCTGTACGTTGATTTTGTATCCTGCAACTTTGCTGAATTCATGGATCAGTTCTAGTAGGCTTCTGGTGGAGTCTGTCAGGTTTTCTATGTAGAGTATCATGTCATAAAAAGTGAGAGTTTGACTTCTTCTTTGCCAATTCTGATGCCTTTTATTTCCTTTTGTTGTCTGATGGCTGAGGCTAGGACTTCCAGCACTATGTTAAACAACAGTGGTGAGAGTGGGCATCCCTGTCGTGTTCCTGATCTCAGGGGGAAAGCTCTCAGTTTTTCCCCGTTGAGGATGATGTTAGCTGAGGGCTTCTCATAGATGGCTTTGATGATGTTTAAGTAAGTTCCTTCTATCCCGACTTTCTCAAGGTTCCTTATTAAGAATGGATGCTGTATTTTGCCAAATGCTTTTTCTGCATCTATCAATAGGATCATATGGTTTTTATCTTTTCTTTTGTTGATATAAGCCCGCTGGTGTTAAAAAGATGAAAATCAATCAATGTGATACATCACATCAGGAAATTCATTTTTTAATCAGCAGGGATTAGAGAAGTTCAGGTAGTAATGCATAAATGACTCAAATTCAGTTCTAAATATTGTTTTTATACTTAAAAGACAGTTTGATCCTTTCTCGAGCATTCCTCAGTGTTATCTATAAAATAATAAGGAGAAAGAAATATGTGCATGTAGATATATGCTCTTATCTGTCATACACACAACCTGAAAAGTAAGGAATTTTCTGCATGGCACATTTGTGTGAAAGAGATAAACAGAAGAATACACAGGCTGTTTAACATGATTTCTTTAAGACCTGCACATTCACACACAATTTCCACAAGTATAATGTTCAGTCTGGAGAGAAGAAAATAACTATTTCATGATAATGAAGGGTTGCCATGGGGAAGATGGATTGAATTCAGGCTTCCAGATTAAGCCTAGAAGGAAGAAACTGGGGGAATTTGGGGACCTAATATGAGGAGAGCTTCTCACAGTGTAGACCTCCAAATATGGAGGAAGCTGCCTTAAGCAGTAGTGAGTTTCCCAGCCATGACGCTGGTCAGATTGTAGTTAGAAGTTATTGTAGAGCGATCCAGGTGATAGAGAGACAGTGGTTTGGCTGTGATTCCTAAACCAGAGTGCCTGTCAGAATCACCTAAGAGCTCTTAAACTGTAAGTCCTCTCAAGCATTTGCCTTAAGAGGCAAAGAGAAATTTTTTGGAGTAATCAAAGAGAAATTTCTCCTTATTAAAATGTTATAGTTAATGCATGAGAAAAAGAGTGACACAACATTGCTATTGCACTACTTCTGATGAATTAATGAAACTATGCAGTGATCCCTACTGGCAATTGATATCAGAGACTGACAAGCAGGGATCATGTGTCTCATGATGAAAGTACACATCAACTGTTAAATACGCTTTCCAGAAAATCAAAACCTAATATAGCCTAACCCTAGTCTAACTACAAATGGAATTAAATATGGAAGCAGTGGGATAGATTAAATGATAGCGTGGAGATTATATCAGGAAAATAGAGAGTGTGGAAAACACTATAAGATAAGCAGCTGATTTCCTCAAGAAATAAATGATAAGGGCATCAAACAAGAGCAGAAGAGGGAAAACCTACAAATTAAAAGAGACTCAAGAGAAATATCAACCATTGAATGTATAGGTCTTATTTAATTCCAATTTGTTTTTTTTGTTTAAGTTTATGTAAGAATCATGAAATAATGTGGGAATTTTAGAAACTAACTGGATAGCTTCCTTCTTGTAGGAATTATTTTTAACCTGGTAGCTGTCATAATTGTATTGTGATTAATATTTTTCAAGTCCTTAGAGACACATGCTGGAATATCTATATTGATAAAATGATTTGAAGTTTGGGATTTACTTCAAAGTATTTTGGAGTCGGGGGAGGGGAAGTAAGTGGGGATATAAATGAAACAGGAGTGGATGTGAATTGATCACTGTTAAATCTTGAAGGACTCATTATATCCTTGCCTCTCTATCTTTGTATATGTTGAAAACTTTCAAAATTAAAGTAAAAAAGATACAAATTTCTGGGCCCAAGCCTTGGATATTCTTATTCATTAAATCTTGAGTGGGACCTGAGAGATGAAATCTTTCATTTCTACTTTAGGCCGTATTTTTAAAGAGGATCCAGTCAGGGGTCCAATTTATGGAATCCCACTGCCCAAGGGTTATTAAGATCTCTTTCAAAAAACAAAAGATCTCTTTTAACCATGAGATTGAGGATTATATCTTCAGGGCTTTCCCAAGGTAAATTTGCTTCAAAAAAATAGAAAATTAAAAAAAAGAAAAATTTGGGGTGCCTGGCTGGCTCAGTTGGTAGAGTGTGCAACTCTTGATCTCAGGGTTGTGGGTTTGAACCCCACATTGGGTGTAGAGATTGCTTAAAAATAAAGTCTTAAAAAAGAAAAGGGGCACCTGGTTGGCTCAGTCAGTTAAGCATCTGACTTCAGCTCAGGTCATGATCTCATGGCTCATGAGTTTGAGCCCCGCATCAGCTCTGTGCTGACAGCTGGGAGCCTGGAACCTACTTTGTGTTCTGTGTCTCCTCTCTCTGCCCCTCCACTGCTCACATTCTGTCTCTCTTTCTCTCTCAAAAATAAATAAATGTTAAGAAAAAAGTTTAAAAAAGAGAAAGTATAAAAACTTATTTCTGATGTCCCTTTACTTGGAATCTCCTCTTCTCCTTTAATAATAGTTCGGAAAACCCTTAGATTACGGATGCGTCCCAATGGTACCAAGTACACACGCACTCCTAGACAACATGAAGCCTCTCTATTCCCCTTGTTCACTAGACCCTCCCTGTCGGGCATTATGCTTCCATAGGATACTTTGAATGTCTGGCTAAACATATGTTGACTGAGCCAAAGATTCAAATAATTGGTGAGAGTGGCTTAATTACCCTTTACTTAAAGAAACTTGTTTTCAAAGGAATTTCTAGTACCTTAAAGAATATGGACATTTCAGCCACTGTGATAGGAGTCCTGGTATATATTTTAATTGTTTTTTCTGGAAAAAAATCAGGCTCAAATCATAATGTAGATGCAAGATATTACCATGAATGCCTGTGCTTTGCCTCTTAATAGCATCTTCTACCCATTCTGCATCTACTCAATGTATTTGATAGTGAAGCACTGTACAATTTTAAAATGCTTTCTCCTTTTTAAAAAAGATCTTAAGAAATCTCTAAATTCATCTAGGGGTTCAAACCCCCAACTCTGAGATCAAGAGTCATATGTTCCACCAACTGAGCCAGACAGGAACCCCGAAAATGCTTTCTTTATAAAAGAATCCCCATGCACTGTTGGTGGGAATACAAACTGGTGAAGCCACTGTGGAAAACAGTGTGAAGTTTCCTCAAAATTAAAAATAGAATTACAGGGGGGAGGGGGGAGGGGCATAGAGGAGGACACTTGTGGGGATGAGCACTGGGTGTTATGTGGAAACTAATTTGACAATAAACTATTTCTAAAAAAATTAAAAAAATAAAAATAAAAATAGAATTACAGCATGATCCAGTAACTCCACTACTGGGTATTTACTCAAAGAAAATGAAAACGCTAATTCAAAAAAGGTAAAGGCACCCTATGTTTATTGCAGCATTACTTATAATAGCCAAGCTATGGAAGCAACTCAAGTATCTAATGTATCCATAGATGAATGAATGGATAAAGATAATGAAGAATATACATATATATATATTCATATATACATATATATGAACATAATGGAATAAATATGTATATTCACACATATATGAATATAATGGAATATTTATTACCCAGTCACAAAAAAGAATGAAATCTTGCCATTTGCAACAACATGGATGAATCTAAAGGGTATAATGCTAAGTGAAATAAGGGAAAGACAAATTCCATAAGATTTTACTCATATGTAGAATTAAGAAAACAAAGCAAAGGAACAAAGACAAAAGAAGCAAACAAGAAACAGACTCTTAACTACAGGGAACAAACTAGAGGTTGCCAGAGGGGTGGTTAAGTTGAGGGAATGGGTGAAATAGGTGAAGGGGATTAAGAGTACACTTATAATGAGCACTGAGTAATGTATAGAATTGTTGAATCACTGTATTGTACACCAAAAACTAATATAACACTGTATGTTATCTATGCTGTAATTTTAAAAAACTAAAGTTAAATAAAATAAAATACTCAGTTTAAAATAAATAAAATGCTTTCTCCTTTATATAAAATTAAATTTAGGGGCACCTGGGTGACTCAGTTGTTTAAGCATTTGACTTGATTTCAGCTCAGGTTATAGTCTCAGGGTTCATGTGCTCTAGCCTCATATTGGGCTCTGCACTGACAGTATAGAGCCTGCTTGGGATTCTCTCTCTGCCTTTCTCTGTGGCCTTCCCCTTCTCTGCCTCTGTCTCTGTCTCTGTCTCTCTCTCTCTCTCTCAAAAGAAATGAGTTAATTTAGAAAATAAATTCAATTGGCTTTTCCAGACCATGTATATCATTACATTTGTATTATTTACAAGTTGGTAGTCCATATCTAGTTTTGAAATGTATTTAGTTAATCAACTATTGGGTTTAGCAGAAACACATTTGCCCAGTCAGTCCTATTGGTCAGCTCACCTTAAGAAATCCTGTACTTAGGACATTGAGCATGGGCCTGTGTCTGGTGACAAACCCTGGGCTATACCTGGAGGTACTCAGGTGGCACCTCAGGTGGTCGAGTTTTTGACTCTTGATTTCAGCTCAAATCATGATCTCACAGTTTGAGAGATCGAGCCCCATGTTGGGCTCTGCACTGACAGCATGAAGCCTCCTAGGGATTCTCTCTCCCTCGCTCCTCTGTTTCTCCAAGGTTGCATCACTGTCTCTGTCAAAGTGAATAAATAAAACATGTTTTAAAAAAGATGCTTTGGCCTTAACTACAGGCAGCAAAGGACTATGAAGCCATGATGCTTATTTGGGCCCTTGATATTAGTGATTTCATTGTACATTTAAAGTTTGTTTTCTTTTATACCCATATCTGTGTATATGTGTACCTTATATATATATGCACGTAGGTATGTATTTGTGTGTGTCCTCATATACATATACATATATACATATTCTCTAGATATGTTTGGCCTATCCTTAATTTCTCTGGGTTTTAGTTTATGTGTCAGATACTATTCACATTTGCTCTCCGGAATATTCTATGATTCTTTGTTAATATGTATGTGTTGGTATCAAAGCATTGGCCATGCAAGAAGAGCTGAGGGAGAGAAGGGAGTGGGAAGGATGTTTTTAGTTCAGGGGGTTGGTGTGCTGAAAGAAGGCTGATTAACATGGTGCTATATGGGAAAATCCCCATGGTGGCATTCTACACTTATCCTTTAAAAACAAAACCTGTAGGTTGGCAGAAATTGCACACTCCCTTCTGAAGCTGGCACCATACGACACCCAGACCATGGAGAGCCGAGGGCTTCGGCGCTACATCATGGAGATGCTACCCATAACCGACTGGACAGCCGAGGCAGTGAGGCCAGCCCTTATCCTCATTTTAAAGAGACTGGATAGAATGTTCAACAAAATTCATAAGATGCCTACTTTGAGGTGAGAAGGCCTCCTGGTCAGCTGTTGATATTGTGGCTTCAAAGTTGAGGGTTATCATCTTTTAAGATGGTGGCACAACCTGGAGTTGAATGAATGACTTGAGAGCTTTCTGTTGACATACGTGCATAGCTACCCAGGTATATGAATGCATAAGTAGCAAGGTCTACATTTTGAAGAAATAATATATTCTTTAAAATTATATGTGTTCATCTTGGAAGGTCTGTTCATTTCCTAGCTATCATGTTTCTCATCTGATACACATAAGAAATTCAGTGAGTATCCTTCAATTTCTTTTGAAGTAAGGCAGGGTATGCCTTATAAATAAAACAACTGAGGAGAAGAGAAAAATTAATTTGACATTCAAAAAGTACTGTCTTTAACATAGTAGTTTAGTTGCCAGCTTAGAGAAATGACAAAACTTAATAATAAGCAGCCACATAGGAGCTGAAAAAAATCCCGGGATTAATAACAATTACCTAAGTTTCACCTTTTCATCTAATTCAGGGTTGTACTAAATGAACACTATTACGCTTTGATCTCTCTTCAGTAACCTGAATTATTCACTGATAACCTTTCTATGCAAGGACACCTTTCTATGCAAGGAACCAGACTACCTGGAGTTCTCAGTCCAGTTTGGAAACCTATAAACAGACATTTGAATTGATTAAATGTTGATAAACCTACTAAGAAATTTCGAGTTTGATTTAATAAGAGCATGTTCTGTCCCTTTAAACTTACCACAAATCAGTGCAACTCTTGTCCAAGAATTTGTAGCACTTAGCATTCAATTTGTCAGAATCTTTCCAGGTTTATCCTGTGCTCTTGTTCGTTTATGCAGCCATCAGGAGTTGTTGGATTTATTTAAAAAAAAAAAAAGAAATTGAAAGATTTCATTCCAGCAATTGATATTTTGTTCCTATATTCCTTTGTAACACGATGGCCAATGCCTATACATTATTTCAAGGTTATTTACATGAGTGGCATGGAAATGTCTCTGTCCTACAGTACACCTATTTTTTTTTTTTTTTGGTGGTCCCAATGGAATATTTGTGCCTTTTGTAAATGGCCACGGTCTTTAAATTCTTACAAGGATGTGTCAAAATAAATTCATTTTCTTAAATAACTCTGTATGTAAAGATACCAAACATCTCCACAGGCTGACTCATTTGTCATATAATCAAGACCGTTATAAAGAACATCATGCTTCCTAAAAGTAGATTTCTGAATGAATGCATAGATTGGCTAATTGCAGGCAATTTATTTTGAGAATGTGAAGTTTCCTTGGATTTAATTTCTTTAGGTGATCTCAGTTCAACAAGGGAAACGTTGATTAAACTTGACCTTGTAGGTTACTTGAGAATCAGGGATGTCAATATATCCTCACTCATGAACATTTCCATTTTGTCATTATAGATATTCCACTTTGGTTGGAAATATAAGCTTAGAAATTGTTTCCAGGATAATATATGGAAATAATGTTGAGATCAGTAGAACCCATTTATTTGGGGGCCACAGAGATGGCTTTTTTGGCATTAAGACAGTTACAGACTGGATTGACTTTTATTACAGAAAGTCCTATGTTTGTTTAATTGGGTTTAGATTTATACCACTTATGTGACCATAGAAAGTAGGCAAAAAATACCATTTCTTAGGAGGCCAAGAAAGAACGCTTTTTTAAATGGACCGTTATCTTCTAATGTCATGTTTTGGGCAGGAGTTAAGCCGTATAAACCGAATTAGTTGTATCCTGGTGTAAAAGCTGAGGCTATCAATTCTAGTCTCATAGATTTCAGAAATGCAGCCTGTGGTCAGATTAGGTCTGTTGGGTGTAATGGCCCCTATCATGGGTTTCCCAAAACTGTAGTCTTATACCCTCTCTCAAAGCTAAAACCAGGGATCTTAAAATGCAACCCATTCATCATCTCTGTTTTTTTCTTCAATAGATTTTGTCTCATTAGTCGAGTGGGGCAGGAGTGCCCCTGCTACGTTTTCAGTATCTTCTTCCCTTCCCAGTGTGCTCTGTGCTTTTGGAACAACATGGGTAAACTTCATCCCGTGTGAAGCACTTTGTTGTCTCAGACACCTGTCCTGTCTTAGATGGTGTCAGAATCACTGTCTCGTTCACTTGTTTCAGACTGACTCCGGAAGGGAGCCACGCTGCTAATGGCTCCTATATTGTATTCCAGGCGACAGGTTGAGTGGGAGCCTGCCAGCAATTTGATTGAAGGGGTTTGTTTGACACTTCAGAGGCAGCCAATCATATCCTTCCTGCCTCACCTTAGGTCACTGATCAATGTCTGTGTCAATCTGGTGAGTAGCCAAGTGGCAATCTTATGAAACTTTGCAACATTTAACTAACTCTGCTATTGACTTCTCTGAATCGAAGATTTACAGGTCAACCACTTTGTGCCCCTACCTACCCATGAAAACAGATGGCTCAGGTGACATTGAAAATAGTGAGGCACATTTCAAGGTGGTGCGTGGGGAGATTAGGGGCCCATCCCTACACAGGTGGGATTTTTGGTGTGCTGCTTCCCACGCACTACTTTGATAATTTGCCTCTTTAAATTGCGCTGAGAGTTGAGGGCTGCCAGTTGGAGAGTGGGGTGGCGGAGACCGCACAATTGGCTAGACTTTGAGGTAGCCTGGGGTGGGGGAGTTTAAAATGCAAAGAGATTTTTTTTTTCTTTTTTAGTGCAAAATAACACTATGAGTTGGCCAGTCTAGGATTTATGGGAAGAAAAACAAAATTTTTTTTTATCATGGATGTAATATCTGGAGTCTGGTCCTCACAAGGTTTTGTACAATGTGGAAACTATGTTAGAGCATTTCATTGAGTAGGAGCTGCTGCTTACCTAGTTGAGCAATACCTCTATAGCTGGAATGCCTAGTGCAAATAGAGCTGTGCCATCATCATTGTTGTCAATATCTGCTCCATCAAAGAATGCGGATTGCATTTCTTGGAATCCACAAGTAAGTATGTCCAATCTCCTGATTAGAATAGTTTTTGGTTCATCTCTCATTAGCTGCCAACAACATTCTACAAAACCTTGGCTGAGTCCGGTGTCATGTTCGATCTGATTCCAGACATTACATGCCTTCAGAAGAAGGCGGCGAGAACAGATTGAAAGTAACATGCCCAACCTTCAAATTATTATTATCATCATTATTATTATTTCATTATTATTATTGAATGAGACTCCCTTACTACGGTTGCATGAAATTGCAATAGTCAAGGCTGGTCATGTGCTCTGTTTGTATTTCAGGTGATGGGAGTGGTAGGACCTTCCAGTGTTGCTGATGGATTACCCCTTCTTCATCTCAGCCCTTATCTCTCACCACCTCTGCCCTTCAGCACAGCTGTTGTCCGGCTTGTAGCATTGCAGATACAGGTGTGACTGCCTTACCTGTTTGTCACGCTCATTAAGTTGCTGGTTGAGGCACCAGATAATGGTGTTCTCTCTCTTTTTTCTGCAAAGGCTGGGCAAAATCTGTGAAACAAAAGTGTAAACATCTCCAAACGTTTATGGGTTTGGAGCTTCAGTCCTGAGCTTGGCCCTAAGTTGTGCTTCTGTAATTCTTCTTGAGATCTCAAAAATAGCAGAGTCACTTAGTCCTGCCACAACCTCAGGAACCACTTAAGTCATTTCCAATGTGTGCAAAACCCTAGGAGAATAATAGTTCACAGATAAGCAGCCCACAATTGTTAATTAAAAGACACAGTACTATTCGAAGTCTGGTTTTAAATTATTTGCAGAAAGAATTACAATGTAGAATTCTTTCAAATCTTATAACTAGACTTTGAATATATTAATTTACTTTAATGATTGTGGGTTGAATACTGTGGGTTTCTTTTCTTTTCTTTTACTGTCCCTGTTATTTGATTTCTTAAAATTAAAATAATATTTCCAAGGCAAAAAGTGCAGAATGCCAATTCCCATACCTCTTTCTGTGTGTCACCTGATTTTAGAGAGTTGTGGAGCATCAGTAAGCTCTGTAACTGATGGGAAATATACACTTGATGTAAATTGATAATACCCATCATCCAGAGAATGGGTGAGGGTACAAAAGAAATCAAGCAAGAGCTTTGGCTACCATGCAGAAGGGAAACAATGATCCCTAAAGTGATACATTTTTATCACCTGTGTACAGAGATCATTTATTTCTTTCTATATTGCCTATTCTTTCTGTTTTGGAGAAGACCTTATGCAGAGGTCAGAGGACTTTTAAATAATTTCCAAGTGGAACAGGTGGCAAGCTCTGATTCATTCCATCTCTTTTATCTCTAAAATATTTACTGGTGGACACATGGAGAAAATGAATGGGGATGTGCAGTTGTTTTCATACCAGACCATAAGGATTACAACTTTGCATTTAATATTCAAGATGTTACTGTTTTTTAGGTATAGAATTCTCAGTTATGCCAAGCAAATGGTAAAGTATCAGTTTTGAGTGAATCTTGTACACTGTGCGATTGAACTATAGTTTCCAGGAGCAGCCAACAGGGAATCACCGTCTCCATCGTGCTGTATGAAAACAAACATTCTGAATGGGTGTGGGGTCAATTAATGTTTTTTTCTATTATTGCTGCACAGGCTTTAAAAGAAGATTTCCCTTTAAGCCATGTGATCTCCCCGTTCACCAATCAAGAGCGAAGGGAGGGGATGCTTTTAAATCTACTCATCCCATTTGTGCTCACAGTAGGATCTGGAAACAAAGGTCTGATTAATTTAACTAAAGGCAATTTATTGTTGTGTTTTCATAAATGGCAGGATGTTACTTCTTATTCTTTTTCCCATGAAGGTCATCACTGAAGTCCATCTGAATGATTTAAACGGGGTTACCTTAGGAAATAGAGTTTTCCTTTCTTTCCAGTTTAGCTATCCTGGGTCAAGAGTTTCCCTGCTCCACTTCCTAGAAGATATGTCCTGTTTAAAATCGCTTGAGTACATCAAAAATCGGGAGAATGTGGTTTCCGTTAAGAAGATGGTATCAGCTGAAATACAGTGTGGTGTGAATTGACAAGTGAATGGACTTTACAATATACTGCCATTAGAGTTAGCGTAAACTCCACCATTGCTGTTAGATTCCAGTATATTTTCATTACTCTTCCTTCTTGGGGGATTTTTCTTTTAGGAAAAGTTTATCTCAAATGTTATGACCATACGTTATGAGTATTTGAGCAGAAAGAAAGAAAGCAGATCGCAATGGTAAGCTGGAGATTTCGCTAAGAACACAAGCCCTTGGGTGCTGACTATGGAGAAAACACCCAGTATCAGGAATGCTATTTCTGTCCAGAGGAGAAGCTGTACTTGGTGGGGAAACACCCAAATTTCTAGGGTATTCTAGTCTGGAATTGGAAAGAGAGCTGAATTTAGCTGTGTCTAATGTGGGAAGTCTACCTCGTGATTTGCTTTTCTTTCCACTTCCCTGCTCCGAACTCTGTCCCTTAGATAGCCCGTGGCTGGAACAGCCTGAGGTACAGCTGCTCCTGCAGACGGTCATTAATGTGCTCCTGCCACCACGTATTATCAGCACGTCCAGGAGCAAGAACTTCATGCTGGAGAGCTCCCCCGCCCATTGCTCCACCCCCGGGGATGCGGGTAAAGACTTGCGCAGGGAAGGGCTGGCAGAGTCCACCAGCCAAGCAGCATACTTGGGTAGGTACTCTCCTCATGCCCCCCTACCCCTATATATACACACACAAGTGTGTGTGTGTGTGTGTGTGTGTGTGTGTACATATATACATACACATATATATGTATATATGTATGTTTGTGTCTGTATACGTGTAACATAAGTACTTACTGAGTTATGTTACACCTTGACTCAAAAAGTATTTTAAAAGACCTCAGTCCAGAAAGTATTTAAAGAAGCCACTTCCACAAGTAGGAAGCATCACCCTTGCAAAAGAGTCTGTAAACATACGCCAGAAAACAAAGTAGTTTCATATCTGTGGTGCCTAAATTACTTGGTTGTTTTTCTAACAGCATCTGGACATGTGAGGAAGGCATCTGTAGTGAGAATTCCTCCTTGCTGGTTAAGTATGAGATCACTAATGAGGTTTACCATTGGTAGTTGTTTTCAGATGTGGACTACATCTAGTACACAGGGACACTGCGTTGCACAGCTCATGGGACTCATTGATGTGTCGTCTGTGTGAGTGGAGCCCCTGAGTGGGTAGTCCACATCCTGCGCAGTAAGACATGGTGACCTTGCAGGCCATTATGCCCCCTGCTAGCTATTTTTCTTCCCTTACAATAATAGCATCTCTAAATCTCCGTCTTGATTTTCACTCTGGTGAGGCCAGTCGACTCGTTCTCCCCCACAGGCTTGCCGGTTTCCTTCCGGCCTCCACTGCTACTTTTCCATCACCCCATGCCTGCCTTTAACTTGGCCCTGCCTCAGGGAACCCTGGAGACCCGCTCCTTGGTCCTGAGTGCACAGAGCTGGGGAAAAGCCCAGGACTGAGAATAAGGAGCACTGGCAGCAGAAAATCTCAAAAGGAGCAAGCTGAGAAGACCATGCCTAATATTTTTCAATTTATCAAAGCAGACCTTGGTGTGGGGGGTATAAGATGAACCATACACACTGGTAAAAACAGGTCCTTGGAGTTTAGAGTGTGTGAGGAGTTTGGTCTATATCATAAGGGGAAATATTGGGGTGCCTGGCTGGCTCAGTCAATAGAACATGTGACTCTTGATCTCGGGTTGTGAGTTTGAGCCCCACGTTAGGTATAGAGATTCCTTAAAAAAATATACAAATAAGGGTAAGTATTTCAAAATTATGTGATTGACAATGAGAATGGAAAGAACAAAAGGAACCAAGCATGCATGGACACAGGACCTACCCACATGGGGCCATGAGAATGTGGGGTTCAGATACAATCTAGACTCTGCGACAAAGCCCCGCATAAGGTTTGGGATTGCACAGAGGATGAGAGAGACAGCGGGCTTTAACACATAAGGCAAAGATAGGAGAAAACACACAACGAGTAATTACTTTCAGTTCACACCGCTTTCTGCCTTTTTAATGAAGGGAGATCCTTTGGTTACTTGGCCAGGCCACTGGGCCGCTGTTTCAAATTGATTTTTGCATTTATCCTGAGCACTTACTGTGCACTAAGCAATATTTTCTATACTTTGAATCCCCACAACAACTCTAAGAAGTACAAATGATCTTCTCATTTTAGGAAGGAAGAGGCAAAGGCCCAGAAAGGTTGAGTAACTTACCTATAGTCACTCAGTTAATAAGCGGCAGAGCCAAATTGCGAACCCACGCCACCCGGACCAGAGTCCCTGCTGCTGAGCCCTTTGCTGTCCTCTGACGTGTGGGGCTGATAGAGGTGAAGGTGGGAAGCAGGATGGCAGAACCGCAAAGGAGGCTAACAGGCACATACCGGTAGAAATATCACCAAGCTCAGGGAAGAGAAAGAAGAGCATTGTTTTTTGTTTATTTGTTTGTTTGTTTAGTTGAGGGAAAGAAATTGGGGCAAATTGCTGTGAAAGTGAGATTTTGAAGACGGGGTGGGTAGAGAAGACTCTTACAACATCTCTGTGTTACGTGGCATGGTCTTCCCCTGGAAATGTCCTAAAATAGGTGATAAAGGTGTGTCTTTTAGTTGCTGGGATGGGCCGTAAGACACGATCAAGAAGGCCCAGTCGCCCTTGACTGCCCCACGGCAGACCCTGTGCAGAGAGCTGAGGTGTCAGAGGAGGCTCCTGCCATAATGTTTGATGTATTTACAATATTCTGTTTGGTCCTGACACACTGGGAAACCTTCCTGGAAAAGAAATGAAAATAAATGTAAATTGTGACAGGGCTGCCAGAATCGAGGGAGAAAGAGATATTACAAAAGAAATCCAACAGGCTTTAGTAATAAACTGGTGTGCAATAGGAGAGGGGGAAAGGAGGGAGGGAAGACAGAGCATTTTCACTTGGAAGTATATACTCAAGTGCATTTCCTGATTTTCTCTGGGGAGGAGCTGGGGCTGGAAAGGGAGCTGGGAAGGGAAAGGACTTTTTCTCTTTGAACTCTGTGCATTTCTGCATGGTTTGATTTTACTTTAAACAATAAGGATATATTACGTCTATGCTTAAAAGAAAAAAATCTTTTAAAATTCCCATGTTTTAGCTTAGGGTATGAGTAATATGTTGGTATTACCATAAAGCCACTAGGACAAAACATTCAGAAAGCAAAATATTAGCCACATGTTACATTTACCACACATTTCCCTTTCAGTCCTATGAACCGCTTCGCTCCGTATTTTCCACAGTGGTAGTTAAATGTGCTTAGGAAAGATACCTGTTCTCCTGATCAGAATCAAAACATGTTGACAGTCCATATTTTTATCTTGAGGTCAGAATACACAGGATTACACGTACGTTTTTGGAAACGGAGAGAATTTAGAAATTGAGAACATTTTCTGACACATAAAGGGCTGTGGCTGTGAGCAGGGTTCCTCTAAAGCACGAGTTTGCAGGCTTACTCTTCTCTTTTCCTGGTGTGAAGCGCTGAAGGTGATTCTCGTCTGCTTCGAGAGGCAGCTGGGCAGCCAGTGGTACTGGCTGAGCCTCCAGGTGAAGGAGATGGCTCTGCGGAAGGTGGGAGGCCTGGCCCTGTGGGACTTCCTCGACTTCATCGTGCGGACCCGAATACCCATCTTCGTGCTCTTGCGCCCTTTTATCCAGTGCAAGGTGTGGTGTGTGCTTCTCCCAGGAACGCGCTCTTCTCCCAGTTAAGGCAGGATTGCTGCAGCCATGCTCTGTGGGACGCGGGATAGCTAGTCAGAAGGACCTGTTAACACCATGCTTGATGAGAAAACAGCTCAGAAAAGGATCCCAGAGGACACAACTTCATGTGTACTTCCACAGTGAGACCTTTATTCTAGTCTGTAAAACTCTGTCCTCTCTCTACTCACCACTGCCCCCTAGGGGAAAGGGAAAAAAAGATTGATCCAATGGTATGGTCTGAAGAATGTTCTCCTTTCTTCAGTGACATGACAGAGATCTGATTTTAAAGAAACATGAAAAAGAACAGTTAAATCATGGTTTCCCCCTCCCTCAGTATTCATCTATTGTGTTATTCTTTTCATGCCCCGATTTCCTGGGGCAGTGATTCAAAATAATGTATTGATTAAGAGCGTCCTATGTAAAGCACTGTTCTAAAAGCTTCATACGTGGGGCACCTTGGTGGCTCAGTCAGTTAAGCATCTGACTTTGGTTCAGGCCATGAGATCATGGTTTCTGAGTACGAGCGGTGCATGGGGGTCTCTACTGTCAGCACAGAACCTGCTTTGGATCCTTTGCCTCCCTCTCTGTCTGCCCCACTCCCGCTTAGGCGTGCTTTCTCACTCGCTCTCTCTCCCTCTCAAAAATAAGTAAACATTTAAAGAAAAATCATAAATAAAAGCTTCGTATGTATTACCTTACTTAATCTTCATAATCCACTGTTAAATAGATACAATAATTAGCCCACTCTACAGATGGGAAAGTTGAGGGCCTGAGAATCTATCCCATCCTTTCAGCTTCTGGCCCAACCAGCAGAGAATCATGAAGAGCTCTCTGCCCGGCAGCATATCGCTGACCAGCTGGAGCGACGCTTCATCCCACGCCCTCTGTGTAAGAGCTCCCTCATCGCTGAGTTTAACAGCGAACTAAAAATTCTAAAAGAGGCAGTTCATAGCGGCTCAGGTGAGTAAACATTGGGTATTTGGAATTTGTTTGACTCCTAGAGCTCACATCCTACAAAGAATGCTTCTGTCCAGGTCACACTCGTTTTGGAATTGTGGATGATGTTAGCCATGTCTGTCCACTGGTAGCCTTACTGGTAGCCTTGACCATGTGATCATTGTCAGCAACAAAGCAGAGGAATCATAGGATTTTAATTTTTCTCTTTCTTAAACTTTTTTTTTTTGAGTCATCGTTTCAGCAGTTAAGCTCTGTCTTGACTACTTAACTAGAAAATAGTATTGAAAATCTTGCCTTCATTTCCTTTTTGGAAAGGAGAAGCAGGATTTGCATTCTTTGAACATCTATTGCATGGTAGATAATTTTCATGGATGTTATTTAATCCACACAAATGTCTGCAAGGTGCATAAGTGAGAGTCCACTTAAAGAATGGGGAAATGCAGACTCAATAGAAGGCAAATAATGTACACAGTTGACAGTGACCACAGTGAGGGGACTTCAATTAGTATGATTGCTTACAAGCCTTTAACTTTTACAAAATGGGGGAGGAAGTATTGAATTAGAGTTGGCAGGCTAGGAGTCCTTGCTTTATATTATTCAAAAAGTTTTCTTTTGGGAATGTACTGTTTACTTTTGACAATTATTAACAGCATTATCTGCCATTAGAGGGCAGTCATTACTCAGAAGTAGTCTCCCATATGTGTGGCTTTTTTCTTCTTCTAGAATTTATTATTACTTGCAATGTACTAAAGACAGATTTTGACGAGTACATTCTTAGTAAAATCTGCACAGTGTCATTCAAATATTCTGCTTTATGATAAAACAATCTGACATCTTCAAGGGGATATTTTTTTAAGTTATAATTTCCAGAAAATGAGAATGCAAACACAGTTTTGATTATGTATTCTGATTTTGATTGAGAAGTCCCTATCAGACAATGTATTTATTACTCCTGCATGCTTGTGTGAGGTAAGGTGTATTTCTCAGTAAAATCTGCCAAGTTGGAAGCTTCAATTCATGTTAAAATTATTTTGCATTCTTCTAGCCTTAGCAAATGAAATCAAAAGCAATGAGAGAAGAAGCCATGTCAAAGCATTTTGCTTTATTAGAGATGTTATGTCCCCATGAGGAAATTATTCAGTTATAAGTAAATCAAATGCCAATTCCCCTCCTCCTCCTCTACTTCTTCTCCTATCTTAACTTGTACTCGCTATTTTATCCTAAAGACTATTTATCTAGGACACACTATCTTTTTTAATGTTTTTATTTATTTCTGAGAAAGAGACAGCATGAGCAGGGGAGGGGCAGAGAAAGAGGGAGATACAGAATCTGAAACAGGCTCCAGGCTCTGAGCTGTCAGCACAGAGCCCGACACGGGTCTCGAACCCACCAATCGCAAGATCATGACCTGAGCCGAAGTCAGAGGCTTAACCGACTGAGCCATCCAGGCACCCCCTAGGACACACTATTGAATCGACCCTTCTTAAATAAAATACAAGTAGCCAATACAAGGGAGAAATTTGAAGCAAGCATTTGTTTTCCTTCAAGATGCTCACCATGGATTTCCTTTTGTCTCTTGCCTCCCAGCCTACCAAGGGAAGACGTCCATCAGTACTGTGGGCACCTCCACCTCTGCCTACCGCCTGAGCCTGGCCACCATGTCCCGCTCCAACACGGGCACTGGCACTGTCTGGGAGCAGGACAGTGAACCCTCCCAGCAGGCTTCGCAGGACACCCTGAGTAGGACTGATGAGGAAGATGAGGAAAGTAGGTCACCCCACAGAATGGTGTAGCTGGGGGGGGGGGGGGCGGCATGTGTGACCCAGCTTGGCATGCAAATGAGGGCTTGTGAAGGATTTCTGCCATTCTGACCCTTTCTAGTTCTGATCCCTTGGTCATTTTTTACAGAAAGGATTTAAAATGGAATTGTGACCATGATCCCTACTGCCTACTCTTCTATAAATTCTTTGATAGCCTTGGTCATTTGGAAGGAATTCAGACAAAAAGTAAATCTTTAGTCACCCCCACATTTTTTGAGCTTGTATATTCAAACTTTTCCACTTATTCTCATTTAAGTTGTACTTAAGTAACTAAGGAACGTGTTTATTTCCCTTTCTCCTGGCTCTCTTGCTTAGAGAGCTGATCAGCACTTACATGACCCTATTGGGCAAGGAAAAGTGAGCAATGCATATACTCAGGATTCAGAAAAGACCAGTCAGCTACCCTCTCTAGAACATAAACCAGTAAGCTCTCATGGGGGGAATACATCCCAAGAGGGAATAAAACCTAAATTTGAGTTAAAAGTGTCCCTAATGACTGAGGCAGTCCAGGAGCTTCTAATTCATATGCATAAGACTTGGTGTCATGAAATATGGGAAAATCCAGTTGAGAATATACTCCTACTTAATAGGAGTAGGTTTTAAAAGTAAAAACTAAAGGTCCAGCTAAATGCCAGCTGGATGGTCAATGACCAGCTAAATGGTCAATTAATTATTTTTATTGCCTTGATTATTTCCCAGTTGTGTTTTAAACACCCTCTATTATAACATTTATAGCAAAGCATGCTGTCAATGCCTTAAAAATGAAGAAGACAACATTTAGATCTTCACTCAGAGCCTCTCTATGTCAAACAACAACAAAAAGCCCCACTCTAAATTAGAAGAAATAAGAGTTGAGGTTAGAATTCTAATTAACATGAATGAAAGTATTTTAGTACTTTATTACAGTTGGATGTGTAGGAGAGGGAAAGAAAGAAATGCAGTAACATTGCCAGATTTAGTTTCAGAGTTAATTAGATAACAAAGTGATACTCATATTGTCCTTCACTTGACCTACAGATATACTTGTTTCAAAATCACCCTGGTCACTGTGCATGGAAATACTCTTCAAATTGTAATTACGGGGGCGCCTGAGTGGCTTAGTCGGTTAAGCGTCCGACTTTCGCTTAGGTCATGATCTCGGGGTTCGTGGGTTTGAGCCCCGCATCAGGCTCTGTGCTGACTGCCAGCTCAGAGCCTGGAGCCTATTTCAGAGTCTGTGTCTCCCTCTCTCTCTGACCCTCCCCTGCTCACGCTGTCTCTCTCTCTCTCTCTCTCCTAGAAATAAATAAAAATATTTAAAAGAAATTGTAATTACGGAAATCTTGAAAAATCTTGACCAAGGAAACAAAATGAAAGAGATAAGGATCAGCAGTTTTTGTATTCATTAAGTCCTTGTAATAGTTCAGAACTTCAAGTAGTATCTGTTTTTCTTTAATGCTTGAGGTAGTCTCTCCCAGCAATTTTTTTTAAATTATGAGAAATGATACCACATATCTTTAGTAGAGATAAATATCTTTTGTAGGTAACCTTAAGAATAAGTAGATGACCCAGCCAACAAGAAGGAAATAGGGAAAAAAGAAGGGAGGACATAAAAAGAGATGTCACTAACTAGGAGCCAGCACTTACACACTGATGAATGCGCAATTTTTTGTCAATATCTCTGTTCTTACACATCATAATCATCCCAGTGGAAACTGAGTTGCTAACAAATGTGTGGTTGTTATATGGGTGTATATTAATGTATATGGGTGGATATAAAAGCCAGATGGTTCACTGCTTTGAATTAAACTATTTTCACATTCTGTCATGAAACCTGTATTAAGACCTAACAGGTCCAAATGAGGAACAAGAAAGTAGGAGAAAAAAAATACATTCTCTGAGATCTTAGATCTAGTCCTGTAGAGGAGATGACAAATATTTTCGCTAACATTTAACAAAAGGGTGAACGGAAGGCAGCACTATTTATCATCAAACAAATATTGAGAGACTGTTAAGTGATATATGAGTTTAAATAGTGGGGGAAATTAGTGAGATCTGGGAAAGGACTTTGTAGAAATAGCTCTATCTACCTTACCATGTTTTTCATGTTTATAAGGCACATTTATTTATTCTCTTCTCTGTGAACACACCTGAAAACGAATACCACTCTATAACAAGAATCAGCTTCAAGTCAGCCATTAACATTTCTGGCACTTTTCATATACACCTTTTTGGTTTGAAAGAAGTTTTATTAGGAATAGGACTATTTGGGGTATTTTAAGTGGAGGATGTCTGATGATCTTATATGGTAACATAAGTTCACCACAATGTTAGGTTAATCAAAATATGTTTACTGTTCAGCAACAAACAACATTAACTCGCTTGAATGAAGTCACCTTGTCACAAATAACTGTGTTAAAGCTAACTTTCACGTGGATTTGAATACTTTGATTACCACTTCCATGAAGAAAGTAAGACTACATGCATGAAGTTTGAAACTTTAGGTCAAAATAAGCATTTATTTTTTAAACTTTGTAAGTTTGAAAATATTTTTCCTGAAACTATCTGAAATAGTCTTTCCCGCAGCTGTATAATAATTTTTAGATGTACTGAATGTAGTTTTTGCATGTCAAAGAAATGTAGTTGACTCATTTAATAACAGTATTCCTTTTTGCACTATTCTCAGAATGTTTAGTCCAGCTTTTCTAAAATATTTACCTTGCAGATGCGTCTTGACTTTCACAAATTACTTACCTGTAAAAATGGATAAGAAATTTACATTTATTTCATAAGGCTGTTTGAGGATGGGAGATATGTAGATATGAAGAGTTATTTGTCCCTTTGTACAGATGAAAAACTAAGACCTTTGGGGGTCTTACTTCATAGCCTATACAAAGGTACAGATTATAGTTTTAGAGATCGCCCTAAGGTTGTAATCAAGCCGAGGATGGAACCCAGGGACAAATTTGGTTTGCGTTTTCTGATTGACGTCATAGTTTTATAACACTCCATTCCTTTTTCCCCATCAGATGACTCTGTAAGCATGCCCAGTGTGGTAAGTGAGCAGGAAGCTTACCTCTTGAGTGCTATCGGAAGAAGGCGGTTCTCCAGCCACGTCTCTAGCATGTCTGCACCTCAGGCCGAGGTGGGCATGTTACCCAGCCAAAGGTAAAGAGCCATGTATATATTATACTCTGCATTGGGGACAAAGGTAGAAATTTTGAGAATTCACTTTTGTTATTCTTAAGAGGCCAAAAGAGAAGTGGACAATCATATTTTTATGTAAACCATTCAACAAAGGACTTTTCAACCAAAGTCATGCAGGCAACAGTTTGTAGAGTTTTCTAAGCCAGACCAGTAGAATGCTAGGATCCAAGCATTGTTTCAACCTAAAAACTCTCTAGAAATAGATACATCGTCTTTTTTTTTTTTTTCCTGGTTGTCAAATGACATTTTCATATTTCACATATGTCATTAACTATGCTAATAATGAGTACCTGGCAAGTATATAGGCCTAGCTTGATATATGTGGTGAAGTTTAGACCTTGGTATGTCATTAGTATTTAGTTGGAGGTAGTAATGTTTAACCAAGCAGAACAGTGCCTGTGCCACCATCTGTGTCCTTGGGCAGGTCATTTAACAAGGGCCAACAGTGCTCTCCTCTGTGAAGTAAAGAAGTTGGCTAAAGGGATCTTCACGGTAACTTGTGTATCTATAGAACCTGATTCTATGACTAAACACTTTAGGACATTTTCTTTATGTGTTTTCTACCATCTAAGTATATACGTAAAATGTTCCAAGATATGTATATCAAGTACAGAAAATGACATGATGTAAGAGTCAAAACATTATCTATTTCAGAGCCAGTGATATTTTCACTTCAGGAACTGAATTCTTTCAAAGCATTTGGCCTTATATGTTTTTGGCTAGTTTGTTTTTTATTTTTAATACTACAGATTCATTGTGGTGTAATTCATACATGGAAAATAATAAAAATCAGAGCATGTTGTAAGGTTCAGGTAAAACAGTTTACATGCAGGAATAATTATCTTGTACCCAAATCCTTTAGCAAATAGTTCAGGAACTTTACAGATGAAAAAAAAATTGTGAAATAAATCCTAACTTTGGAAAATAGCAAAAAATAGGGGAAAATGACAAAAGATGATTAACAAGGAAATTGCATACTTGTCAAGAAAGCAATGTTTTATGTACTGGTTATTACAAAAATTAATAATATTTAAGGGTTAGTATCATTATAAAAGATTGTTTTACCTTCCTTTTTCTAATTTACCTTTAAAAAGGAAGTCTTAGAAATAAAATGTGTGAACAAAATTAGATTTAAACTATAAAATGTCCAAGAAAGGGGGTGCCTGGATGGCTCAGTCTTGATCTCAGGGTTATGAGTTCAAGCCCTGCATTGGGCTCTGTGGTAGGTCTGAAACTGACATTGAAAACAAAAAACAAACAAACAAACAAATAAAATATCCAAAAAGAGAAGATAATATAGGTAACTATCAATGCACTTTTAATTGCTAGCAATGTGCAAGTTTCTATCAAGGAGGAGAAAACTATCTAGCAATTTGCTTAAAAGTTTTAATTACATTAAGGAATTGTAGGAATTTAACATAGAGTGTTTTTTGGTTATTTACCTAAACTAACCAGACCATCCATTCCCTTTGTACATATTCATTAAGGGGTTAACTTGTTTCAAGGGAGAAAATTTGTTCTCTTTTGGATATACTGGAGATCCAGAAAAATCATGTAGTTAAACCCTTTGGCTTGAGTCATATTTTGAAGGCTAGAGAAGGTAGTAAAGTCTATGTGTATTAGGGAAAGGGAGCCCCTTTCTGGAGACAGAGGCTATTTTTACAGTGTACAATTAGGTAAACAATTTGGGGAGGGCAGGCACTCCAGTTTTTTAAAAGTGTAATTCCAGTCAATTTAATAAGTATCTGTTGAGTGGCTCATGGGTGCTTAGCCCAATGGTAGCTAGGTACTAAAGGAGAGACAGAGAGAGAGTATGACACGATTTCTCTTCAAAACTCCCATAATCAGCTGCACCCAAATAACTCAATAAACTAATCATTCTCTCACCAACCTGACAGGTTTCTTCTTTTGGCATTTAGAATTCAATCACTAGAGGATGGAGTAAGGGTAAATGAGAGTTCCATGTGAACATTCCAGGGTTATCTTCCTTCCATTGGTTTACTTGCATTTTCATTGCAAAATTAGCTAGTAAAGTTGAGTTCTTTCTTTGCTTTTCTTAATAGTATCAGTTCCAAAAGTTTGGTTGTGGCAGTCATGGTAAGTGGGTTTTGTGTGATAAAGTCACAACACACAAGAAGGAAGCAGGTTCCTGGTCAATGAAGAATCATGTATATAATAAGACAGGTTAAAAGTAATAACCATCCAGCCAGATGGTTACCAAATGAATGGTAATCTCATCTTCTACAGATTCATTCTGCAATGCATTTCAGAGCTCATGTGTCCGTTTGGAGCTCATGTTAAGTCCCAACTCTTGACCAATAAATAGATCACTCCTCTGAGAGTCTCACCCACCCAAAGTCCCTCCTCCCCCATTGCCTCGAGTCCTGTCTTGACAAACCCAGCACAAGGTGAAATGGTTACCTGTCTCCTTTTCCTTCCTTGTTCTGTTAAATTTATTTATTTATTTTTGGCTCTTGGAAGCAGAAAATTGCATGCTTTTTTTCTTTTTCTTTTATTTGTTTGCATTTTCTTTCCCTAAATGCTTCATCTCCCTACCCCTCCTGCAGTGAACCTAATGTCCTCGATGACTCCCAGGGCCTGGCCGCCGAGGGCAGCCTCTCTAGGTACAGTGTCAATGCTACCTGTCTATTGGTGTCTGTGCTGGGAAACTAAGCTGTTCCCTGTCTCCTCTGTCTCTCTGTCTCTCTGTCTCCTCTCGCCCCCGTCTGGATATCTATTTCCATTTCTTACCCTTTGTTGCTCATGAACACACGAGCCTGGAAGTCAAAGGTGTAGCCTCCTTCATTTTCACCTTCAGAGCTCAATCACAAATGGCCTAAGAAGCTTACTTACAATAAAAAAAAAATCTGTGGAGTTCTTCCAGGGGCTTGTCCCATGGATATCTAAAGTTTGATATGCTAAACGTTAATTTTATCCCATTGAATCACTCCCTCCCACACTGATATCCCTTGAGAACTGTTTTTCAAAAGCCTTTTAATACAACTCCCCATCATCAAGCCGCCCCTTATTAAATGTAGACAGGTCTTTTAGCTAATAGCATGGATGGTAAGAAAACAAACAATGCTGCTATAATAAAAGTAGCAATGTCAATACAGTTTCTATAATTCCCTCTCTTTGATGCATGCTATGTGGCAAGCTATTTTAGTAGCTTGTTCAAACAACACGTAAGAAAGAATGTCCCAGCAGAAAGATGACTCCAAAACTTGCTGTGAAGTATCAGACACAAACATTTCTTGGTAAGTAAGAGAAGTCTTATGATGCAAACAATAAAATGTCTTGGCTATTGGTTTAAAGCATCAGAAAGAGGGAGGGACTGCACCTTTAACACTCAGATAAACCACGTCAAACATCCCTAATCTTGTGCTGTTGATTCACACCTCTCAACTAATCCTCATTAGGTGTAATGCTTCTTGTTCATTCTAAGAGCGCCTTAGTTCCATCTCAAGAGAAAAACATTCCCTCCCAGGTCTGCATTATATAGTGAATACAATACAACGTGTTTATTGCTTTATCACAAAGATGAGGAAATGTTGAGAGGCCGTTCCTGTGAAAGGGTGTTCTTTGTTTTCTTTGCATCTTGTTCAGATTTCACATTTTCTCCGGCAACTGAAAATGGGAAATTTAGTCCATCATCAGGTGTATCATTTTTTTTTTTTTACTAGACCCATAATTCATGACATTCATTTGTGTTTGCGAGCCCTTGCCTTGACAGATCAGTCTCTTATCGGTGGTAAATGTGGAAGTGCTGCAGAATGCAGACTTAATTCCATTATCAAGAGCTTTGGGGATGAGGAAGCACAAGACAGTCCTCAAGTCCTCAAGTCCTCAATGGTTTCCCTTCATTGTCACAGTGTTTGAAGAGACTGAACCAGGTCTAGCACCATGACCACTGCTTTCAAAGAAAGCATTTGTTTGTTGCTTAAAATCACATGTGAGACAAGAGACGGTTGATTAGGAGATAAGTTCAGTGGCCCACAGAGAATGGAAAGGATTAAATCAGACTTCCATTCGGCCAACTTTGTCCCCGGGGTTTTTCTAATTAGGCCAAATTCTACTTTTGCTGAGTAAATACTAGTTCAGGTTTGGTGAGAGAAGGCAGGAATTTGAGTTGATTTTTACAAACTCTCCAAAGGATTTAGCCGTCTCTGGCAGGTTCAGGGCTCAAATTGCTGACTTTGGGGTTATTGGAATCAATCTGGCTTGGGTCTAGTGCCAATGAGATTAAAACCCAAAGTTCTTGCTACCTGAAATTGAATCAGAGCCAAAGCTATAGGTTGTATCTACAGCTGAATTAGTCAGTCATGTCAGGATTTTGGGGACTGTTTTAGACCAACTGTTGTTATTTTGGTTCCTATATGTGGCATGTTTTTGTTCTGGGTGTTAGCCACCCAGACTCAGTGGTGGTCATTAAGAAAAGAGAAGATAAGGCATTCGATTTGGATTCTAAATAATGCAATAATGCAGAGGTATTCCACCAGCCAGTAGCACATCCACCTTTGCCATTTACACTGCAAATTGTATTTCTTAAACTTCATCACGTCACCAAGTTCTCTTTGGAGGAGAGGAACTTTTGCCATTTACAAGAGGTGGGTTTATAAGATAGGATAGACATTTCTTATATTTGGTTTCCAGGCTCTCTTATTTTTGGCATGAAACTTCTTTATTCTGCAGATTCTTAAGATCCTAAAGAAGCAGTAAGGCATTGACCATGACAATTATATTTAGCACACACTGGAGCACTCAGGACCTAAAATACACCCAAAGTACTCCTAAGGAAAATCTGGCTCCAACGGTTAAAGAATACCAGGAAGCATGCCCAAGGGAAAGTAGTACAACCTGCTGGTAAACTCTCTGGGGATTTGCTTTTGAAAGAGCATTTATTTTAGGTCAGTGGCACATGTTGGCCTAATAGATAAATGAGGAAGAGACCAAAAAAAAACAAAAAAAAAGGGGGGGTGGGGGGAAGAGATCGGAATAACTAGGGTGATCTGATGAATACGTAGAGACCAATAAAAACACTGCAGACCTTTCGAAAATTTCTTCCAGGACTTTTTCTAACCTGTGCTATTGGCTTCTTTTTAAAATATTCATCTGGGGAAATATCAGCCTATTAGAAGTACTTCACTATGGAGCAAGGATTCTTTCTCTTGGAAATTAATAAATTAAAATAATATCTCATGAGTGTTTCTCTTCTTTTGAGAGTATTGCTGTTAGAAGTATAAAAACTCACTCACTGTAGATGCTTTCTCCCTGTATCTGCCCTCAAATATACACACTGTGAATCACATTTTCTCTCCAGAAGAATTAAATATGTAGAAGTTATTCAAACACTTTAGCCTGTATGTGTATACTGGAGAATTAGATTTTGTTTGGACACATTAGAATACTTCTAAAGGCACGGATTAACAGCCAAGTTTAATTTTTAGAAAAATATTATAATGCTGTTTGATTCTGTAAGGGCAATGTTAATCACAATGAAAAATAAGAATGTGGCTGCAGTTTGAACAAGCCTGGGTGAGACAAAATAAAGATAACCTATTTAGTAGAACCCATATCATGATCATCCACATTTTGAAAGTATGAAAACTAGGCAAGTACTCTCCAAGTACTTAGAAAAATATAGAAACCTTTTCACGTAGCTAAGAATGAACAGCTAAGAAAATGTGTGTTGTGAAACACAATATGCCCTTTGCCAGTGCTACCTGAGTTCTTACCGGCTATCTAAAATCTAGATTATTCTCCTTTTAACTCTTGATTCCGGCCACTTACCTCTAAATCCTGTGGCATTTAAAATACATTTTCTGGATGTTGTTGAAGGGGTTCGGGACAGACCTCCTCCAGAATGCACCACTTTGGCATGTAGGTTACTTTGAACTGAGGGTACTTGAGAGCCCGTCGCATCAAGAGAAACTTTTGTCGTTCTTGAACCACACAGCAGAATCTAAATTGGGGGTCTTTTCCAGAATAAGGGTTATTAACAGAGAGAAATTTTATCTGAGTGACCCATCTGTATGGCAGAGCTAACATCTAATTACCAAACATCTGCTGTTCCTATCGCCCTGTGAAGTACATCCTTTCCTCTGAAATCCCAGACCCCAAACCCCTTCTACTTAGTTCCAAATAACATCTACACCTCATTTTGCCTGACTATCTTTGGAATTCCCATGTCTATGTGGATTGCCCGTATGTTCGCTATTAAACTTGATTTTCTCCTTTTAACCTGTTTCATATCAATTTGATTCTTAGTCCACCCAGAAGGACTTTGAAGGGGACAGGAATTCTTGCTAGCCAACACTATGGAGGCTAAATAAATTTTAAACAATGCTCTCTTATTGGGAAAGGGAAAAGTAGAATTTGTCTTCTGTTTACATCCCTGTTCTCTACAAATGCTTCATAGCTCCTTTGGTGCAGGCTTTAGGCATTCCTGTCACAAGGCAATCACTCCAGGTAAATGGCTATGCTTTGTGTCTCATATTCCACCTCTAGATTTCTCTAACCATATTAAAATTGAAACTAAAAGCATAGGTAAAGGCAACAAAAATATTAATTCATTTTCCTTGTGCTAGTCTTACCTACTGCTTCCACTTAATTTTTTTATTTATGAAATATATTTATGTCTTGATCTATACATTTTTTGTAATTCAGGATGAATGATATGAATTGTCATCACATTTTGCATATTGTATTTTCATTGCATTAGTGAATGTCCCCTTATTCACCTATTCTTTCTTTTAAGAAGTACCATTTGGTATATACCCCATTTAGGAAATGCATACATGTTTATACACTACAATCCAGGCCATCAGACTGAAACAGGGAAAAGATGTCATTTGTGCCGGAATTGTTCTCTTAACATTGTCTAAACTTCTCTAGCTTATAATTACTTCCTTGCATTTTGGGTAAGGTGTTTTTATTTTTCATAGACAGTTGAGTCAAAATTCTGCTAAGCCCAAGTGCACGTGCTTCTCTAAAATCTAGATCATCGTATGGTTTGCCATAATGATGTTTCTCAGTGACTCAGAAATACAAAGGACAATTTTAGCTTCAATTTAGAAAGTTTTATTTCCTTTTATCTTTATTGTTTTAGCCTACTATTTTGTGAAACAGTAGAAAATCAGCCATTTCTCATTCCCAAGATTAACATTTATAAGAAACTAGTTTTCTTTAGAGAGGTGCCTAGGGCAGACACCTTGGTCTTCTCCAGGTTGGTTTTAGTATTATACTTTCTTATGGTCACATATCATAAATTCTACAGATGACTAAAATAGTACATGTCTCCGAGAGGAGCTAAATTAAAACTCCTTTTTCTATGCAACTCCAATTTGATACAGACATGAGAAAGAAATATGTTCTGCATAAATTACTTCCATTATTAACATCTCTGGCTGTTTATTATTAATGTGGCTTAACTGTGTACAGTTAAGGCTTGGATGTCCCCAGTACCAACATGTTAGCATCACATTTTTAGGGAGAATATAATTTATTAACTGGGATATACTATTTCCAAGGATATGTTCTATAATTTCTTCTTTGACGTGTGCATTCCACTGAGGAAATGCTAGATCATTTACACAGAACAGTTAGTTGCAAAAGCTGTAAGCTTGATTCATTTCTTAGACATAAGCCTCTCTATCCATAGAGAAAATATTGATGCTTAAGATCCTCTCTTGGAATAATCATCATGAAATTACCATTATGCTTTGACATTTAACACTCCCTGAGTAACGTGTATTTCTTTTCTTGTATCATTTTTTTCTCACAATCTCAGATTACTGAATAAAAATTAGACAAGTGGACTGCCTCAATTTCATTTTCTCAGCCCAATTATTTTCAAGGCATTTTATAACCCGCTTCCTTTTAGCATTATGGAAGCAATAAACTCATTACAAATAACAAATGTAAAACAAAGAAGCATGCTATATACACCCCTTTTCATGTTCAAACCATTTTACATCAACCAACTTCTTTTCTCTACCTTAATGGGAGGTAGGTGGTAAGTATTAACCTCCCTTTTTGGCCAAGGGAACTGAGGTAACATTTAGATGTCAATGAAGAAACCATGCCAAAGAGAGCTTTGCTTGGTATTTGGGAGAAACTTGTTTCTACTTTTGTGCATATGTAATTGAATACTCTTTCCAATTTAAGACACATGTTAAAATGTATTATTAATAAGGAGATGTCACTTCAAACAGCAACAGAGTCTGGATTGTTTATCAGAATTTATTGCATTGTTCCTTTGGATAAGTTTCATAGGAAGGTCATATATGATACAAGGTCATATATGTATAAAACTAAAGGATATTGATCTTTTGAACTTGACATCAAGGAGAACAAGATGTTTAAAAAAGCATCTGTTTGGGCGACTCTATGGAACTTTGTATTGTGTATCCCAAATGGTCAATTATGTTATAATTACATCCTTATATCATAAAAACTTTGATAAACTCCATTTGGGAATCATTGATTTTCCTCTAGTGGAAATATGAGTTAGGCATTTAAAAAATGACAGATATGACTATCAACCATGTGATGGTTAACCAGTTGTTAACGTAACAAGTGAAACATCTGATTGTCCATCTTGCCATCAAGATTTCTCTCCCTGTAACTACAGCTAGATATTTAGATAGCTCATTTAAAAAAATGGAAATGAATGAGTATAGTCTTTCTTTTTCCTGGACAGTTGCTGACTATGGATTCCTCTGTGGAATATTCTATTCTAAAGTCTATTTGTAGATGACTCTCCTTTTGCAAAGACAAAGCAGTAATTAATTATCTATTAAACAAATAAGTACATTGGCATCATCCATAGGATTACAATGTTCTCTGGGGCACAATACATTTCCTTTTTTCACCCCCCTTCTCATTATAAATACCTATTATACATGCATGCAGAATGCAAATGGATCATGGGCCCATGACAGTATTTTCCACCTTGCCCAATACTGAAATAGCGACCACTGTCAGTAGTCATTTTTGCATATAAAATACACACATACACAGCAAATTTGGGGGGAGCAGGTGGTTGTTTTATAAATTGTACAATATGTTTGAGTGCAGCTACTCAACATTAATTAATTAAGCTTCTGAGTTCTACTGATAGCTTAATTATTTCGCCGGCCTTTTAAATCTAAAATCTTTTTTAAAAAACATTTTAATTGCCTACCCATGTGACTATCCATTTACTCAGTAGTCACAGAGACTTCAGGCTGCAAACATGTGTTGAATGTGCCCCTTCACCCAAATGGATTCTGTGTCTGATGTGTTTGATATCTGTCCATCTTATTTTCATTTGAATTGAAATTTTAAAAACGGTGTTCCCATCAATGTGATAGAGTTGTTTGTGTTCGTTTGTCACCACCTTTTCCCTTCCCCTTGGAAAAAAAAAATTGAGATTAGAATATGACATCTTTAACCTTATGGTGGCTTCCAAACCAGGGGTGTGATCGAACCAGTGTTTTGCTGAATGATAGATATGGCATCAGTGACTGAAAACAAAATCTCAATTTTGGAAGCGTGGGGCTACAAGGCCTCATCCTCCCTCCCAAACCCTTGAAATCGCCCATCCCAGGGATCTTTTCCCAACCTTCCTTCAAAGATAATGGTATCTTTGAAGTGATTGTTTCATATAAGTGATTTTGGCTACCACCCACCAGAGGATGGTCATCTGTGCTGTCCGCAGGGTACACACTAACACTGTTGATGCTCGACAGGGTGGCAAGTGTACAGAGTGAGCCTGGCCAACAGAACCTCCTCATTCAGCAGCCACTGGGGAGGAAGAGGGGCCTGAGGCAGGTAAGCAGACCCTGAAAGGGCAGGATAGTGATGCTACGAAATGGAAGCTCTATAAAAATTTTAATGCCCACCTATATTCAGATCATATTTTACCTTCTCCCCACGTGAAATAAAGCAGTGCAGAGCTACTTTAAAACACGGTAAGTACTTGGGCAAGCTGAGGATTTTAGCTTCTATGTTCACTTTGAATTTTATTAGCAAAGCTGATAACTTAGTAACATAAGCAGGCCTCTACTTCTGTCTCTTCCCTATTCAGCAACCTTCTTTCCCAACAAACCTGACTGAGCGAGGAAACTTGGTTATCAAGTTGATTTAAGGCTCATTTTTGTATAGAGGCCCAGAAATGCTTGTCTTTTCTTCCTCATTTCGAGATTAATGATTCAGGTTAAAATTGAAATCAAAGTAAAGATCATCTTCACACATTTTCTTAGGTGGGTTTCCTTTACTTTTTAAATACAAATTTAAATGAGCCTTTGCACTATTGCTTTGGAGCTTCTCACTATTGATTTGGATACCAGATGTTTTCTCAGCATCTGAGGTTTTTTCACGAACCTCCCCTTGAGAGTTAGCATGTGTTTAACTCCAACTTTTAGGTGAGCAAAGGCCAGTCGGTAAGCAATAATTCTGAAACTCCCACATTGACTACTTGAAATTATGTTCATCAATGTCCTTGGGAGACATAAAGAACAAATAACTGGGAGGTGGAATTGGTTAAAGGGGATGCCAGATTCAAATACGCAATGGTTACATATGGAGAAAGAAGTTCCATTTACCAGCTGCAAGTATAAGCGTCTACAGAAACCCATAGAGGATACACCACAGTCAGAGTCCGCTGCGCACAGTTTCCTCCCAGGCAGTTAGACCCTTCTTGCCAGCTTTGTTCTGCCTATTCTCTTTAGCTAAGACGTCCTCTACTATCACGTCAGAAGACGCAGACTGAACCCAAAAACCGCCATGGGGCTCGCCTGTCAACCACTCGCAGGAGCATTCAACCTAAAACGAAGCCATCTGGTGAGGCCTCCTGTGTCCCTTCTGACTATACCATTGACACATTGATGTCATGCAACCTAATCAGGAAGGTCTGTAGACGCTGAGCACGTGCAGATGAGCACACCTGTGGAAACATGTTAGGACGAGGGAAGAAGTCGCCCAGAGCACTTTAGTGCCTTTTCTTCTTTTCACCTTTCCTATCCTGTTCCTAGCCTAGGAACCTAGGGAAATGGAAGTGTCCAAGGTAAACCATGAATGCTATGAGATTTGACTCTAGAAAGTAGTGACTTTTTTACCCAAGCCAGGAACTGAGTTTATGTCTTACTAAAGACAATGAAATGATGAATAATAGGGACGTTGAAGTCTTGTTGATAGTTGTGAGTGATGACCAACTTCCCCTAATGCTCTATGGAAATCTTGTTTTAAGCCTTTTATGTAAAAATGATTTTTCTACCCAAGTCCTAGTCTTTATAAGAAAGGAGGTAAAATCAAAACATGTACATTGTAGTCAAATATGTTCTCATTTATTAATAAGCCAGTGGTGTTTTCACAAAGAAAAGCCAGGAAACAGTGGGTTAAAGCTAATTATTAAGCACTGACAATATATTTTTTTCCGTATTTACTGCTCTAATTCTGACCTACAGTGGATCAGAAACGTTCTGTGACCTTCATTGAGGCTCAGCCAGAGCCAGCAGCTGCCCCAACAGAAACACTTCCTGCTTCAGGCCAGCCCCAAGGCTGCAGCCCAGCCCCATCTAGGAAACCAGAAGGAATGGACAAACCAGTTCTCACGTCTTCCCCTGCCATTGTAGTTGCTGATCTTCACAGCCTGTCTCCCAAGCAGGTGAGGGCTCTATGGAAGCTGGCAAGGCTTGCTCGCTGCCTACTAACGTCGAGGAGCAAATTGGATATGCAAATTTAAGCTCGAGTCTGTAACATTTTGTTACCCAGACAGACAATAGTCCTCTCATCACGAACAAGAAAATCTATATAAAATATATGGTCAGGAATACATCTGCTTAAGAAGGAATGAGAGAAATCTTGGTATTCTTTGTTATGAAAAACCTAACAGAAAATATTTCATAACTAAAGTAACCATTGAAAACCAATACATAACACCTGGTTGAAAGATAGTTCAATTTAAAAGGAAAATATAGTTACCAATTTAGAAGCCTTTAAAAAGAGAGCCTTCTGAATCCTAGGAGATGAGAGGAACTTCCTATTCTGATCTTTCCCCTCATTGTTTTGATATTTTTCTTGTGGTTTCAATTTTGTTTTTCTTCTTTCAGTGTTTATAAGTGAATTCCCATAGGTTCCCATGTTCTTCCCAGCGGTATTTAAAGAAGGCTAAGGGGCAATATTACTATATACGTTTGTGTAGTCTTTAACAATTCAAAAGCATTGTAACACCACCACACCCTATTATCCTCACAGTCTACAAACAAGGTAAGCAGGGCAAAAACAAACAAACAAACAAACGAAGCCTCTCATGCTACAGGTTAGAAACCAGAGGCTAACAAGGTCGAAAGGGCCCACACAGGAGCTCACATGTAGCAAATGCTGCAACTGGGACTGGCTGAGTGATTCCTTATTCAGTTTCAGGTAGACAACAATATTTTGGATACTCTCCCCTGGCACCTATCCTACCTTAACATGATGTTATGATCTTTTTGATCCCAGAGCGAGACCCTCACTGCCGAAGGAGAAAAGAAGGAGGACACAGAAGTGCAAGGTGCTACAGCGCACAGCCCCCTCTCAGCGCAGCTCTCAGACCCTGAGGAATTCACAGGCCTTGAGACGTCCATCCTCCTACAGCATGGAGACACCGTCCTCCACATCAGTGAGGAAAATGGCATGGAGAACCCCCTGCTGTCCAGCCAGTTCTCCGTTCCGCCCACCGAGCTGGGGGAGACTGATGTAGACCTAGATGAGTCTCATGTTTAATTCTGTATCTTGTAAGAGTGACAGATGTAGAGAGTGGGAGGGATCGCTTTGCGAAAAGGTGAATACTTTTGCTTGGAAAAGAGGAAAACACAGCACTTTACGTCCAACGGGTGACACAAATCTCAGTAGATTTTGCTGCTAATGCGCACATTGTTTCATAAACATCTTTAAAAAAGCAATGGCTAAGGTAATTTGGTTGTGTGAAGACCATAAAAACCAGGGAAGAATAAGAGGAAAGAGCCATTTCACTGCACATTGTTTATGATTCAAAAAGCCTTGAGCAGTTAAAAATATATACTATTATGGAGCTGCTTACCTAGAAATATTAACAAATAATATGTTCTAAAAAGAGAATGCAATTTTTGAGATTACTCACGTTATACATCTCATGCAAATGTTTATTTTTGTAGTTTCAAAAATATTAAATCAGATGGCTGTATGTGTAGCAATTTACATAAAAATAATCAGTAAAGAAAATATTAGTTTGAGGAGACTAAATAATAAATAAGCCTGCAGCCATTTTTGCTTTGACCAACAATACAGCCATTTACAGGAAGAAAATAATACTATTTTTAAAGCTGTGGATTTTTCAGTATTTATTTTTCAACCGTCATTTACCTTGCATGTTGTAAATCAAAATACTAATGCCCGAAGATCGTTCCATTTCACAATCACGTTAGAGAGACACTATTCTAAAAATTATCACATAAGTTTGAATTAAGAACCTAAACAGCCTATACTATAATGAAAACTATATGTAAGTACACTAGCTAGAAAAGGATGGTATTTCTACTTCTAGCCATGACCACATCAATGCCAAGATTAGGAGATATTGGAAAATGTGATTACTTTGTAGTATCCTGTGCCTGCCCTCGAGGGTATATTTTTAGATATTAAGGTTATTGTTGTTAGAATTGGTTCGGTAAAATAACTTTTTCTCAGTGCTAACAATATTCTTATGATCCTATAGACATCTGCGTTTATGAGGAAAAATTATAAAGTGAGAAATCTCTTCGTAGGCACAGTCTGTGTACTTTACTTTCACCTGAAGTTCAAGAAGAGTATAAAACTTAGAAAACTTGGGAGGCCGTATCCAGTATTTTACTGATCCTGTAGTAGGGCTTGGCATCATATAATTTGAAACTGAATTTCAGAATTTTAACAGTTTACATTAGAAAGCTGTTACATAACTACTAAGCATATAAAAACTCATATATGTACGTGAATTGGTGTGTGCGTATATGTGTGTCCACACGCACGCGAGTGTGTGCATCTTCTAGTCCTCCAACTGAAGTTGTAGATTTTAATTATATTGCAGTGAATTGAAAACACATTATGTACGCTTAAACTTTTAACTACGTTGGCTATGAAAACTATGTTTATAGAGAGGAGACCTGCTAAACTCACCCAAATCACAAAGGAAGATTATTTTTTCTGTTTGCTTATTAAATAGGCATTGCTTATGTTGTGATTTATACTTTCAAACATAATTTGGGGTTTTGTGTTCCATTTCCTAAGAGTATGAAAGATACCTGTGAGTTAAAGACAATGGACAAAATGAAAACTTTCGCATCTAAAATTTGAGAAAACAGAGGCGGCAAATGGCCTCTTCAAGGTTTTACAAAATTTTCAGAACATTTACTTATGCTGAATTAATTCTCAAGTGCAGATATGTATAAGGTGGTTTTATGATTCTTTCCAAGCTGATATATTTTGCCTGTTAAAAAGTATGCTGCTCAATTAGTGTTAGAGGCCTTACGTTTGGTAATTACACGTGTCTGGGCTGTATGAGTCTCTATATATGTGTGCACTTTGTTCCAGTTTTTTGGTTCTTGATTCAGATTCTCTATGTATAATCATATCAAATATTTAAAAAGTGAAGGAGTCAAAGACTGTTGATTATTTGACAAGAACTCTGAATACCTTTACACATACTTAAAAAGTGCTGGGCTGTTCTGAACATGACTATGCTGGCATGTCTGCCTTTCAGTCTGACTCCTTCCTTCTAGTGTTAACGGAAGTCTGTTGGAAACTTTTTAAATAAGCTAAGTATTGTTGTACCTTGCAAAAAAGCTCCCACTCTGAGAAACCAGGCCTTAGAGAGTGGGAATGTTTTTAGACGGGGACTGCTGGGGTTTTGCAGATGTGTGCATCTGTTCCATTTAAGGTGCCCTTAAATGTGTTGAATGTAATGTGTTGAATGTTTCTGTGTAATTGATAAAGTATTTATATGTATGTGCATAAGATTGTCACAAGATGTATTCTCAGGAATACTGTTACCTGGAATTTGAAAGAATAACTATTTAAAAAAAAAAAACAGTTGGGGAAGATCAGAAAAAAAGTTCAAGATAGTTAACAATTTTTTGTAATATTCAAAGCATTATTGACTATATGACTAAAAATTCTTATATATGGTAAATACGGATTGGTAATACTAGATTATTTCTTAAGCCATGATGCTTAATGATACTCCTCTTGTTTAAAGAAAAATCCAAACAGGCACCTACTTCCCATGTGTAAAACACTGGACTCAACCAAGAGGTTGCTTCTTCTGAAATTAACTTTGAAGAGACCTTGGAATAAATATGTATCATCCATGACAGTGGGTGTAGATTTACACCACTCAGATTCAATTAAAGCAGTTCAAATCCTGGATACAGCACTTTCTATAGCAAAACATTTTACTTTCATTTTTCAGTATTTGCTGCTTTCTATAATTCTATTAAGATAAGTTATTTGATTTTTCCAAAAAAGGAACCTGAATTACTGAGCGCATTGGGACAGGTCACTGAGAACCATAGTGGCAAAAGGCATAAATGGGCAGGACAGTGGTGGAGGAAAAAATGATGTGGTGTTTGGGGAGGTCTGATTAGGACCTGCTGCACAGGCTGGGAGCTGTTGCACAGGCTGGGAGGAACGGGCTTGCTCTTTCAAGCCTGCAAGAGAACGTTAGGCAGGGTGACATCTCCCTTCATCAGTACCCGTCCCTTTAGTCAATGAAGAACATTCTTCACTCTGCTGCCTAGCTCTAAGACTATGTGAGATGAGAACATGGTGTATATAAGGACCAACAGGGAAAAAAGGGTCTTAAGTGGAGTTACAGTCCAAAATGCAAACTAAATACGCTTCCTCAAGTTATACAGGATACTTTATTAAGTCTCTGGAGTTTGCTGCTATCACACTGAGTCATGCTGTTGCCCTGTGACCTCACACTTCAATTCCATGGCCTTGTCTTGGCAGTGAGTAGAAAGTCCCACTTCCTCGCTTACTTTAGTGGGTCTCAACTGCAGCATTTCAGAAACAAAGTTTGGTTTGACACTCAGGACAATAAAAACAAGGGCAGAATGTATTTGGAAAAGCTTAAGACAAATTTACTTCTATTATTTCAGGATCATTTAGCATTACAGATCAATGTACCTCCGTAATATTTTTCAATAGTCACTGTGACTGCAGGATGAAAATCCTTTATTAGCCATTTTATAGGTAAAAACAAAAGATTGATTACACAGCCAACTTCCCTCAGATGACTATGAAGTCTGTTATGAATACTGAATGACCAAAGAGCATGGAAAAAATGCATATGAATAAATACTGAAACGTTTATGAAAGATATTTATGAAAGATATTAAGACCTCTGTGTTTGAATATGCACATATAATAAAATAAAACTAAAAACATTTAAGATGCCTGATTAAGTTTCATTTCTTATTTCTCAACACAGGGAATAGGTTAACTCATTTAGAAAAAATTTCCTTTTGGATCCTTGGGGAGTGTCTTGATGTCTCTTCTGAACCCTCACAGTCTGGTTTGAGGTCACCCTTCAGTTAGACACTTCCAATTCTTCCCTCCAACCCCAGCTGAGTTCCATTTTACTTAAGCTTTGCACTCCTTTCAAAATAAAGCAGAATGGATATATTGGGAAACAGGTACCCCAGCTGGATTTCTCTGCCCTGATTATGACCTGATGGAATGACCAGATTTCCCAAGAGGACTGTGAAGGGACTGGTTGCCCTCTGAACGTGGCCACGACCACCATGGCATCCAAGTTACCACCAATGTCTTCCGTATCACTTACAAAGTGCCCATTACTTACCATCTAAAGTATGCTCTTGCTAAATCCTTTTATTTATTTATTTTTTCCCTCACGGGATTTTATTTCGTCTTCTCTGGACCCAGTGACCTGAGACGAATTTGGCAGAGGAACAGACACACCTACTCTCTTCCAGATTGTGTCCGAACAGTAAATACATGTATTACAATTTGTCAGCGAACCTCCATAAAAGGGAAAAACAGAAGAGAAGGGAAGAAGGATGAGGGCCAGAAGCCAAGAAGGGGAGTGGTAATAGCAATACTCGCCACCATTTTGTATCGGGCACCTGATGTCTCCTGCTGAGTACATTACCTAGATTCACCCGTGTGATGCAACAACCCTGAATGCTGGGTAGGGTCCTAACATGAGAAAGCGGAGACTGGCAGAAAGTGCTGGGTTACCAGTTAGTGCCTTGAAGCGCGAGGACTGCACTCTAAATTTGACTCCTTCAGCTCTCAAGAAGAGTTCAACGAGAAAGCTATGAGAAGAAAGGTTTATTTGTTCTGTTTGTTTGTTTTTTTTTTAAGGCAAGCGCAAGAACTGGACAGGAGGGGACAGCAGCACAGGTGAAAACAATGGAGCGGCACAAAGTGAAGCGGGGGCAAAAGCCGAGGAAAAGGAACTCAGAGGATGTAAAACAAAAACACTTAGAAATTCTTTCAGTTCGGCGAGGGCTGGAAGACCTAAAAGGCTGATATTTCAAGAAGGATGAGTAAAGGGAAGAGGAACGGGCCAGTAGGCCAGAGGCCCCGCCCCTAAGCCCTCGGCGGACAGCCCCGCCCCCGAAGGCAGGAGGGACTTCCTCCCTGCGGGCAGCTGCTTCCGGTGGAGTCCGGAAGACTCTACCGGGAAGGGGCCAAAACTGCGCAGCCAATCCGGGCGACGCTTTCGTCTTACCGGGGGACTCGTGGGTAGCTTGCTCTCGGGAACCACCACCATGGCGTCTGGCTGCAAGATTGGCCCGTCCATCCTTAACAGCGATTTGGCCAATTTGGGGGCTGAGTGCCTCCGGATGCTGGACTCTGGGGCCGATTATTTGCACCTGGATGTAATGGACGGGTAACTCCGCAGGGCTCGGGTCAGGGTTGCCACGCGGGGCGGGCTCGGCGCACCTTTATTGAGTGCCTGTTGGGTGCACGGCTTCCCAGTACCGCGGAGCGCCGCACTCTGAACGCGGTACTGAAAAGGGGACTGGGATGGGAGTCCTGGAGGCCCTGCCTGGAGCGAACCTGAGGCGGCAGCCTGGGCTGCGACCGCGTCCCCAAACCCTCTTCCTCCCCTCCCCCCACGTAACGTGTGGCCCAAGCATTAGGACCCGGACGCAATTTTAAATCTCTTGGACGCGTCTCTCATTTTCAGTTAGAGAAACTGAGGCCCAAGGGGATAGGCATGACTTGCCCAAGCTCATATAGCTAGTTAGTGGCAAGGCTGGGGATACAGACTTGTGTAACGGTTAAGAGCTTGGCACCTGTAGTGAGATTGCCCGAGTTCTGCCATTTGATGGATCACCTGGGACAAGCCACTTAACCTCATTGAGCTTCAGTTTCATTCTGTGAAAAATGGGAGTAACAATAGAACCTAGGCAACTTTGGAAGTTGAAATGAGCGAACACGTAAAGCATACAGTGCCTGGCCTATAGTAAATTCTCTGTAATTATTAGGTGTTGTGTCATTGTTCGAATTTTGATTTTCCTGTTTATTTTCTCTTCAGGCACCCTGCTCTTCAGGGAGGTCAGTTTTTTGTAAGTAATTTTTAAGCACTGTAGTTATAGCACGTAATCGATATTGTTCAGAGTCAGTATGATGCTAGTTTCTTTAAGTTGGCGTTACAATGCGGAAACGAACCTTGAGAAGACAATAGGACTCTCAGGATTACACAACATTGTGACAGAGTTGCAAATTGTGTTTTCTTGGGTTTGCCAAGGAGTTCCTGGAGCCCCACTGATAACTGGCCTTAAAGTAGTAACAGCCGTTATCTTGGGTTCGGGGTCAAAAAATAAATTTATTTTAAATAGGTAAAATTTCTATGTGGCCTCATGCAAATTTGCAAATTTGTTATATTTGTAAAAGATCAGTTACTTCTTTTTCTTTTTAATGTCACTCCTATTACAAGAGTTTTGTCTTTCTCTGTTCTGTCTGGTTGAATTTGTTGTTTCTCTTTTGCATCCTCCTCCGGTTATTAGTATCCCAGCTGATTATGGTGAAATCTTTACCTTAGAGTACTAAGCATTCTAGACTAAATGTGTAAGATTGGTAAGTATTAGCTAGCACAAAAACTGGATTTTTATTGTGTTACCATATACATAATTCATATTCATAGTTATGTACATATACATAATTTTTGGAAAGCTCTAAACTGTCACAGGTAACTGAATGGAGTGTGTACTTCCGAGATGGGTAGGTACATTTTCATGTCTGGGATACAAATGTTGTTGTCTGAAACAGCCATCTCAGGGTAGAACAGGCTCCATGTATACATATATTGTCTGTTTATCACAGAAAGCAATTTGGTGTTTTAAATAAGTCATGTGCCATGTTGGAGTAACTAAATGGAGAAAATAATTGTTTCAGTTCACAAATCAGCAATATTAATGATAACGATAGTAGCTAATACTTTTGAGCACCTGACTGTTTCCATTCTGATGCTCTTTGTGAATTAACTCACTCAACCTTATGAGCTTGGTGCCGTAGTTGGCATCAGCATTTGACAGTGGGGAAATGGACACAAAGAGGTTGAGTCACCTGTCCGAGGTATCCTAGGTAGGAAACGGCGGGGCCAGGAGGAGAAGCCTGCAGCAGCTTGGGTGGTCTCGGAAATTAAATGTCTTCTGTGGGTTCTGGGCTTTCAGAGAAGGATTAAGACAGTCTGTGGCCACGAAGAATAACTAATAATTTATACACTTACTTTTGTTATTTATTTTCACATCTCTCCTGCTGTACTGTAAGCTCCCTGAAAGTAGGGTCTCTTTGGCTCACCTCCGAATTCTCTGCAAGTGAAGCATCGTGACAGGCTTAGTTATAATTGGTTGAGTGAATGATTGGCTCTGTCGTAATTGAGGGATTTCTAATGAAACCCTTTGTCCCCTCCCAGCCTAAGGCAGACTCTTAACTTATTAAGATACAAGTACTTGCTGTTTATGGACTCCTTTCCTCCTTTGCCACGTAACATCTTGGTTTGACAAAATTAAATTCTCCAAACACCATTTTAAAACCTTTCTCTTTGAATCTTCACAACTTTTTGAGCTCAGAGGTATTTGATTCCCCTTTTGCAAAGGAGGAGACTAGTTTAGGGAGTTCAGCCTCTTTCTGATGTCCCACCAGAAGGGGCAAAGCTGGCTGAGCTGCATTGTTTCCTAGGCCAGGTGCATGAAAGTGGGGGCGTGGACTCCCCTTTCCAAGGTGGCCAGCCTCAACTTAACCTTCTCTCCAGGTACTGCCTCCATGCTTTTCTTTTTCCTGGTCCCTTTAAAAAAAATCCCCGGTATTCTGGTTTGGATGCACCTGTTGTTTCCCCTTTTCCCCTAGGGCCCTGCTTTCTCTCCTGATTAAAACTGAATGTCTTCATCTTGAAAGTCAGGAAGGAGTTTGGGGAACACTGTGGGGGACGGTGCACTAATATGGTTGGATATTTGGGGGGATAAAAGGACAAATGAGTTCTCTGGAAAAGAACATTGGAAAGCACATAAACTTGTCATGACAGAACAGTGGCCAGAAATGTGCTATTAGTCCTGAGTGTAGGGACAGCGCAGATGTGCAGTTTCTAAATTAGTTACCAGGCTTTAAAACTGGGGAGATTTCACATCAGTACTAGATAGGTGACTTTTGAAAAACATCCAAAGATTTGCAAGTACTGGGTCCACAGCCTCATGAGGCCACAGCAGGCTGGAGCTGAATGGCAGCCACCATTATTAACCAGGCTAGATGTTCTTCATTTGTCCTCTGTCCCCATCTGCCCTATTTTACTCCTCTGTGTTTTCCGCCAGGCCCTGGAAACATATGAGATTGTGTTTCCTGATTCACAGGGAATGTTTTCTTGTTACAGTCTTGCTCCATTTTACATCAGCCTTAATCCTCCTTTTCCCATCTTTGCCTTGGAAGATCTGGTAAAGGTTTTATCTGTCTGAAATAAATTGATTGTGTGACAGTTGTAAACAAAGCTTAAGGTTGATGAGGGAAGATGAGGTGAGATAAAATAATTATATACCTGTGCTGTAAACAATTAGAGCTTAATCTCAGTAAGTCTCTGGGGGAAAGGGATACTTTTTTGTTATATTTTGTTTTTTGCAGACTGCAGAAAGTACCTCTAATGGGAAAAAGAACAAGACAGAATAATACAGTGGTGAAGCCAACAGCCTTGATAAAACTTCTCTTTGTTAGAATGAAATAATGTAGGATTTTCCAAGCTGGTCTGATAAGGACTCCCAGGGCATTGGTGTGCCTGGGTGGCTCAGTTGGTTAAGCATTCGAATCTTGGTTTTGGCTCATGATCTCTTAGTTTGTGGGATTGAGCTCCTTGTCAGGCTCTGCTCTGACAGTGTGGAACCTGCTTGGAATTCTCTTTCTCCTCCTCTCTACCCCTCCCCCTGCACATGTGCACTCTCTTTCTGTCTGTCTCTCTCTCTTTCAAAGTAAATAAACATTTTTTTAAAAAGGCTGTAGGGGCACCTGGGTGGCTTAGTCAGTTAAGCATTCGACTTCGGCTCAGGTCATGATCTTTCAGTTTTTGAGTTTGAGTCCCGTGTCAGGCTCTGGGCTGATAGCTCAGAGCCTGCTTTAGATTCTGTGTCTCCCTGTCTCTCTCTCTTTCCCTCTCCTGCTCTCGCTCTCTCTGTCTCTCAAAAATAAAAATACACTTAAAAAAAAAAAAAAGACCTCCCAGGGCATTTGTTAAGAATTCAGATTCCCAGGTCCCCTTTAGTGTCATAGGGTTGGAGTAGAGCCTGCAAGTCTTTTTGTGACAAGTGCTCCCAAGGTTACAGTTGTCTGGCAAATTTAGGACCCCTTGACTTCATGCTTGGGTTTGTTGCCTCTTTCTATTCTAGTGTATGTGGTGAGCCTGGAGCACTGTAGTACGATTAGTCGTGCATTGGGGAATCAGTTTCATATGATAGGCTTCTGTTCCCCAATGAGGTAAAAGTATATTTGTTTTATTCTCCTGTTTTCTCAAGATGTATGTGTTTATTATGACTATTTTCATTATAAAGGCAACGTAAGGTTGAGCAACAAAAGTACCTCTAAGGCCATGTAGCAAATTAATAGAACAGTGAACAAAATTCTGATCTTTTGTTCCAGAGCTGTATAATATCTAGTATAAGCCTCACTGTCTGCTTATCTGACCCTCACCTTCGAGTTCCTGGCAAACATAATGAGCATCTTATCCATGCCCCTGGCGGTCATTGCTCTTAGGTGAATCGTGGAATGATTTTCTAGATCCTAGAAACCCAGCCTTCAGGGACCGCAGCATTTGCAGATGTCTGTACCTGTCCACCTTACCTGGTGCCTCTCATATGTGTCCTGAATCCTGACTTCTGTGTCCTCCCCTAGGCTTTCTGTGTTTGTCGTTATCAGTTGGAAGGACAGGTGAGCATAATAGGTAAGAGCCTGGGTTTTGAAGCCAGATTGCTGGTGTTTAATGCCTGCCTCTGGCACTTATGGGCCGTGTGACCTTGAGTCTCTTTTCCTTGTCCGTAAAATATGGATTATAGGGGTACCTACCCCACAGAGTTGTGAGGTGCTAATGAGTTAATACATGGAACGTGTTTAGAACGGTGCCTGGCCTGTGTAAGTTTTAATTTTTTTATTAGCGTTCATCTGTCATCTAAGCTTAAGATCTTAACCATGGTTTATTCTCTCTTTTCGGCTCCCCACATCTGAAGACTTCACAAATCCCATCACGTGTATCTGTTGTCCTTTACATTCTCAGTGTTCCTTGCCCAGGCTACCATCCCAGTTTATTATTTGCACTTTATTTATTTTCTTCTTGCTTTCTGATTTTTTTTTTTTAAGGAATGTCTTCTGTGGGGCTCACACTCACTTCGAGATCAAGAGTGACATGCTTTACCAACTGAGCCAGCTTGTTTCTTGCTTTAAAACGTCACTTCATATTTACAACAGGATAGAGTGCGACCACTGAGCCTGGCATTTGCTACCCTGATGTGACACAGTCTGCCTCCTGTTTTCACACTCGCCAAGTTGAACACCACCACCTCCCCGGCTTTGAACACAACTTGCTATTTCTGCCTTTGCTTTATTCCTTTTCCCATCTTTACAAATTCTCTTTGTTCTCTAAATCTCACGGCCTTCCCTTCTTTTCAAGTGTCATACTACTTGCCTCCTGTGGCCCACTTGTTGTTTACCTTTTCTTGCTTTCCTCATACAGGGTACTATCTACTTACTACTTTTAACCAGTAAAGCCCCGAGTTCAGTGGCTTAACATTATCAAGTTCAGTTATTCACGTAACAGTTCAGCGTGAATGTCCTTCTGTGAAGAAATTCAGGGACATAGTCTTCCATCCTGTGACTGTGCCATCCCATGAGGGCTTTTCTGTTGACGGAAGGGTAAAGCGAGAGCAAAAAAGGAATACCGCTTAACCTCCTGGGTCCTGCAGTGGCACACGTCACTGAAGTTCACAGTCCTTTGGTGACAACCGGCTGCAACAGGCCACCTGGAGGTAAAGGGAGTGGGCTCTCACCAACACACAGCAGTAGGGCCATGGATTCCATTGAGTCATTAGCTATTTCTCGCCAATGAGATTAGAAACTTCACCAGGGTAGGCAGGAACTCCTATATCTCTTTATGAAACCTGGGATGATACTTGCATGGGGGGTGTGGAGGTGGTTGTTACATATTGAAATAAGCTAGTGATAGAACAGAAGGACAAACTGGAGTAGGTTGGTGGTGGAGTAGGTGGGGTCAGATGTCAGGAAGACTTACTCTGAATCCTGCCTCCATAAATTATTAACTGGGTGACTTAAGTTATTTTTCCTGTATTCTTCCGATGGGAATATAACAGCATCTATGTCATTAAGGCCGATGCGAAGATGAGTAAGGTACAACACCTGGCATGCTGGAAACCCTCCATAATTAGTGGTTCAACTATGATTTAGTGCCCATTGAGTGAGGTGGATTAGAAGTCGTAACGGGGAGCCTGTGACAGACTGGGATTTAAGAGACCAGAGTCCAGAACTTCCTAACTAGTGTGTGACTTGGGCAAGTCATAGAACTTTTGGGGTTTTGATTTGATCTTCTTTCCATTTTGGACTGTTGGACTACAAATGATGGGGTTAAATCTTGTGACACTGTTACGATACTGGTGAAATATCAGGGAAATACTACTTTGTAAAACTGAAATTATTGAGACATTTTTAGTACTTTTTAATACTGATGATGGTAATTATTACATGGAAACCTACTGCAAACACAGATGGTCCCATTTACCCCCATCAGAATACTTTTGAGAAAAATACAGAAACTGAATTGAAAACATTTTCAGAGTAAGATTTTGTTTGTCTTATAGGCATTTTGTTCCCAACATCACCTTTGGGCACCCTGTGGTAGAAAGCCTCCGAAAGCAGCTAGGCCAGGACCCTTTCTTTGGTAAGTGGGTGTTGTGCTGTCTGAGGCTGGATGTGTTGCTCAAGTAGATGATTGATTTCTCAACCTTCAGTTTCATCTTGAACCCCCACCCTCCCACCCCAGGCTGGGTCTTCACTCGCTGCTTGTAATAAGCCAAACTCTTTCTTGCTTCACGGCCTTGGCACTTTAGCAGATTTCTTTGCCTAGAAAACCATTCGCTTGGCTGATTCTGCCTTATCTTTTGGCCCTTAATTATTGGCATTTCCTTAGAGGGGGCTTTCTCAGCACCCCATGCCAAATTAACCTTTATCCAGTTATCATGCCACCTTCTGTATTTTCTTTCTTGAATTTCTTTCAATCAGATTATTTTTGTCAAACTATAAACTCCTTTACGGCAGAGATTTAATCCACTTTGTTTTATTGTGGCTTTCATAATGTGGTAAGCATAGACACAAGATTGGGGGTCAGTGTAATTGTTAAAGTAATTTATAAATCACTTGATTTATGGCCTAGAAGCGAAACAAATTATTTCATGTGAATTGGAGTTTGTACAAGTGGGGCTTATGTATGCTCTGCGCTGGTGTTGTAGGATAATGCGAATTAAGATTTTTAAGAACACGCAGTGACCTGGAAGTTAATTCTCGTGACCGTGAATTCGGTCCACATGTTATTGCTCTTTTAAGCTAAGTTAGCAATGGCTTAAGCTGACAAATCTTGTACGTAGGAAGTTAAACAAATTTTTATAAATAATGTTATGTAATGCTTAGAATTTAGTAAAACTTAGATATTTTTTATTGGTATGTTGTGGGCCAGTTTTATGAAGGATTCTAGTTGTGCTGTCCCATGTGGTTGTCACTAGCCATATGTAGCTATTTAAATTTAAGTGAGTTCGGATTAAATAGAATGAAAGATGAAGCTTCTCAGTGGCATTAACTACACTGCATGCTCACAGAAGCCACATGAGTCTGGTGACTGTTGCAGAGTGCCCTTCTGGAACATAGCTATCGTGGTAGAAAGTTCCCTCGGTTGGGCAGAGCCTCTCTATAGGATCCATCTACTTTACACGTAAGAAAAGGTGCCTTATCACTTAATTTATGCGGCATGAGGGAAATCATGTTCTACCAGCTTGTCCACCATTTTGAAATTTTCAAATAATGGATTATAATCCTCTGATGATCTGAACTTTTTTATTACATTTTAGAAAATGAATTTTCCAAAATAAATTTGTTCTTATGAATATCAGGTGACTGAAATAAGCAGCCATGTTTGCCCCCGCCGTGCAGTGGCCAGAGTCCTCTGCGTCTGGATGGATTTAAAAGAAGGGTTTTTTTTTTTTTCTTTTTTTCTTTTACTTGGACTCCTAGCATCACTTCTCATTGCTGTTTGTGTCTCCCACATTTGGTCTCTCTTATCAACCCGAGGGACACACAGTCTGCTTTGTCATTCTGTTTTTAGTGTGTTTGCCAATAAACTTGCTAATCAGTCTGTCTAGAAATAGGTCTGGAGCAAAGCTTAGTGGACTCCAAACGCGTTAATGTTTGGGTTTTGTGACCTTTGCTCTTTATATTAAAAAATGTGTTTTTTCGTTTGTTTAATTCTTGGATCTTGGTTGTTGGATAATTGATTCATGTGTATATTCTAAGAAGTAAGTTGCATGTATAACTGCTAAAGTTCTGAACTGTTCAGTCTCAGTATTGAGTAGAAAAAGTAACCAGTAAGCAATCAAGTGATAGGGAAAAGCTGTTATTTTTGTGCTTTGGTTTTTGGAGGGTTTTTTGTTTTGTTTTGTGTTTTGTTTTTACAAGAGAACAAATCTACACCTTTATTTATTTACTTTTCAGTTAGGTTAAGTCCTTGAGGGGCACAGCATCACACGGATTCTGTGGCCAATGGCTTTAGCAGGAAGTTTGCTTCGGAATTTTGCACGAACCATGCCACCGTCTCCATGAGCAGGAGCTACTTTTCCCCAGATTACTCTGGGTTTATTCGGTTTGCCACCAGGATTCACTGTGTTGTTCTTTGCTTTGTACACATAAGCACATCTCTTGCCTAGAAAGAACTCAGTTTCATCTCGGGCATAAACCCCTTCAATTTTAAGAAGAGCTGTGTGCTCCCTCTGGTTCCTGAGACCCCGTTTATAGCCAGCAAAAATGGCTTTGGACCACAGCCTTCCAGACATATTTGTCGTCTCAGGAGTCCTGTTCCCAGCAGGCCTCCACAGGTTCAGAGATCGGTTTTGGAGTTTTTTATTTGTTTTCTCTGCTGTCATCTAAATCTGTGGTCTTCACATGTGGTCAGAAGACCTCCAGGACTCTCTTGCAGATGGAACATGAGGTGAACACTATTTTCATATTACAGTGTTATTTATCATTATTTGTTTGGATCGTACAGAAGCAATGGTGAGTTTGTCTCTTGGTGCCTTAGCCCGAACCACAGCAATGCCATTGAACTATCCAAGTAGTTGTTAAATTCTGCTTCACCACCATGTGTTCATAGTAAATAGACTTGAAGATCAGTACAGATTATTACCTAGAGTAAACCTTCTTTGTTGGGTGTATTTCGTATTTTGTGGGACAAAGCAGGGAGTACATATTAAGTGCGTCTGCAGCCTACCGGGTGATATTGGATTTCTCAAGGAAACCCACTTGTGCCACTGAGTTGTGAGCTGAACTGGCTGCCTTTCTCATGAACACTTCTCTTCACTTGAATGATAAACTGATAGATGAACTATGCTTATCAGGCTTGAGTATTTTACTGACATTTTCTTTAAAGTTACGTTAGCCTGTCATTTCAAGGAAGATACCTCATTAATTGTTGTTTCCACTAATAAAATGAGAGCTTCTAAATGAAAATTTGAATTTTGAGGAATTTGTGTCTGCTTCTCGGAGCTTATTAGCTTTCTCCTATTTACAGCTTTTCTGATAAAATCGGTAGTGGTATTAATGTGTAATTTCTGATAGCAAATGATGAAATGTGTCACTCTTTGGAATTCAGAAGTTCGAAGATCCGTTCAAAGTGTATTAGGACAGGCCAGTGGCTTTTAGTGTAACAAAACTCAAACAGTTTGAGCTTTACACACTTTTCGTGGAGTTTGGTAGAGTGTACAGATTCCACATTGCAGCTAACCTTTATTAAAGTACTACTTTTACTAGAGTTTTAGGATAGAAATAGAATATCCACACTGGTCTGAAAAGGCTATCAATATACCCCTCCTTTTTCCATGTACTTTTTTCGTTTTTCTTCATATAAAACAACACGTTGCCACAGACTGAATGCAGAGCACATGTGAGAAAATGGAGGTCTTCTGTTAAGCCGGACATTAATGACTTGCCAAAATATAAAATAACATCACTCTCACATTAAAATGTGATAGATTTATTGTTGCTTATTATTTTTTAATGAATTAAGTAGACACTCCACTTAAAAATTTTTTAACTTGATTTCTAATACATTTTATACAGTGATAGGTACAGCTCGCATCAACATCATTTTGGGAATCCTTAGTAATTTTTAAGAGTGTCCAGGAAGGCTGATGATGGAATGTTTGAGAACCTCGGACCTCCCCGAGCCCTGGGGACTCTGCCCGGAGGGCTTGTGCTGCTGGAGACGAGCTGGAAAGCGGTCTGCTAACGAAAGGAATGGGTAGATGTTTTAAAGCAGATTGATTTTTCCTTATTTGTAACACAAGAGAAATAAGAAACAACAGAGTCTTTTAAAAACAATGTTCTACCTATTAAACTATGTTCTGTTTTAGTGACTTTTGTTAGTTTAGAAATGTAAACTTTAATCGTGGCTTTGTCAAGCAGTATTCTCTTTTCCTGACATTTTTCAAAGCCTTCTTGCATTTTATGGTCTTAGTTCTAGAAATTTTTTCTTTAATGTAGCTCAGCTGTGTCAGAAATAGGCTTCCTCTAGCAAAAAACAAACTCCACACTCGCTTTAGCACATCTGTCTGACACAGGAGTATTTACTGTGTCCTTCTTGACAGCAATATTTCTTGACTTAGCCCCTTGTAAGGCACCCTTTTCTCATTAAATGCTCTTATGTTTTAAGTCAGGAACCTTAAGAAGGCCACCCCCACGCCCCCTAACGTAGCTCTGTGATTTGAGCTTTACAGTTAGGATGTGTTTCAGACTTGCAGGTAACACATCCTCCCTCTGGACCCGTCCCCCCTCGCCCTCCCCTCGTCCCCCTCATGCAGTCTGAGCCTGCAGCAGCTCCCCCGTCTCCCCCGCCCCCCCCCCCCCAACCGCTGTAGCAGCAGAGCAGACCCAGAATCCAGCCCGCCTCTTGCCAGTTTCAGTCGCTGCCAGTGGCATTTCTTCCCTGGGTGACTACCAGATCTTGTCACCTCTGCACTCAGAATCCCGCAGTGTCTCCCCCCGATCCCATCTCATAAAACCCGGTGGCCTGCAGAGCTCCGTGCTCTGTCCCCTCATCCCATGCTCCTCTGACCTTACCTGCTCTCCCTGCGATCCTCCTGCCCAGCCACACTGGCCAAGCTTCCAACCCAGTGTGCACTGTGTTTACTTAGTTTCCTTATGGCTTGTCCCCACCCCCCACCAAGAATGTAATCCCCATAACAGCAGAGATTTTTGTCTGTTTTTTTGTGCTCTGTCCCTGGGGCCTAAAATACTTATTGATGCAATAAGTGCTCCATAAGATATCAGTAGAATCACTTTATTTAGCTTTCTTGTTAATTAGGAACGAAGTTCGCATAGATAATAAGACTTTTTGGAGTTTCTTTAGAGTAGCATTTCCTGAACCTCAGTTTCCTGAAATCTAGTCCTTTTCATATACAACATTGTTTGCCTTTCATGGAAAAATGTGGTTTTCTGATAAATGAGTTTAACCAAAACCCTATCTTCAAGTTAAAAGGAGGCTAGTGATGCAGCAGTGTAATTATTTAAGAATTACTTTAATGCCAAGTAGTTTATATCCAAAACAGCCCAAACTGCAGGCTGGCCTCAACAATATGGGGCCGGTACCTTCCTCTCAGTAGTATTCAGGAGACGTGTCTTTTCTTTCTAGATATGCACATGATGGTGTCCAGGCCGGAACAGTGGGTAAAACCGATGGCTGTAGCAGGAGCCAATCAGTATACCTTTCATCTTGAGGCTACTGAGAACCCCGGGGCTTTGATTAAAGACATTCGGGAGAATGGGATGAAGGTGAGGGGCCAGCAGTGGCCATGATATTTTTACCGTTTTAATACTCTTCACTCTCAGTGTGGACATTTTGTTAGAAGACAGGAAGGGGTAGGCAGGAAAGACCAGACTTAGGCAGCTGTTCTTTAGCTGAGGAACCAGAGTTGAAGTAGAAATTGTCTGTTAGGATTTTTATATTCCCCAAATGTTTTCTGAAAAGTACTGCCTTTTAGAAACATTTACGTTTGGGTAGCCTTGTTGACTCTTTTAAAAAAAATAGTTTGAATAATTTATGCATTCCATTTCTGTGTACATTCTACTCTTTAAGAATAGGTATTTCTAGGGGCACCTGGGTGGCTCAGTCCGTTGAGCGTCCGACTTCGCCTTGGGTCATATTCTCACAGTTTGTGGGTTCAGGCCTCATGTCGGGCTTTGCTGCTGACAGCTCAGAGCCTGGAGCCTGCTTTGGATTCTCCCTCCCTCCCTCCTTCCCCACTCGTGCTCTGTCTCTCAAAAATAAATAACATTAAAAAATTTTTTTTTAAAGAACAGATATTTCTACTGGGTCTGATATGCCGTATTAACATTATATGGAAATAATTGTTAATGTGATGTAGCAAATTTGTCTCTGTTATAGGTGGGCCTTGCCATCAAACCAGGAACTACAGTTGAGTATTTGGCACCATGGGCGAATCAGATAGATATGGCCTTGGTTATGACAGTGGAACCTGGGTTTGGAGGGCAGAAATTCATGGAAGATATGATGCCAAAGGTAAAGAGCTATTTGATTTTGGGGTGAGGCTTTTACAGTGTTTGCTCCTCCAGCAAGCATACATTGAGCCATTTGTGGATTTGGCCACGGCCTTTCCTGAAGGAGAGACGGTCAGGGTGGCTGCAGAGCGCTACAGGATGGTGCAGTTGATGCCCTGTGAGCTCTAGTATGGAAATCAGGAAAATACTGCATCTTAACCTTAAAGTTTTCTGTCAAAGCCCTTATCCCTGTAGCCTTGAGATCTCTTGGGAGATTTCTTTTCATTGAATATTGAAGGTTTTGTCTTTGTCTTGTTTGCATGAAGTATATTCTCTGCAAAGCCATGACAGATTGGATGCCATCCCCCCCAACAGATGAGGCCTTGCTTTTATAAAGCTTGTTTTATACAACTTGTTTCAGTATATTAAAAAGGAACGTATCCCTGATCATAATTTGTATTAATAGAAATTTACTGTGTGATGAGCACCTGGCTGGCTTAGTTGGAAGAGCATGCAGCCTGTGGTCTTGGAGTCGTGAGTTCGAGCTCCATATTGGATACAGAAACTACTTAAGAATAAAAAGTTATTGTGAGACAGTCGGAGTCCTGTTTTAGTGGCTAGTATTTGGCTATTTGATTTTTTATTTATTTGGTTGTTTTTCCCCTCGCATATCCACCTTGGGAATCACTTATTTCTTTGTGTTTGTCTAGGTTCATTGGTTGAGGACCCAGTTCCCGTCCTTGGACATAGAGGTCGATGGTGGAGTAGGTCCTGAGACTATCCATAAATGTGCAGAGGTGAGACTGCTCTTAAGGTCACGGCCGAAGTGGTCACAGGCCAGTTTCCTATCAAATGTAATGTCTAAGACACTGTCTTGTGCGCCAAAGAGATTTCTCCTATATTGCCTAAGTTGCCTTTCTTTCTGGTAAAAGTATTTTGCTTGTTCAAATGTAGAACTATGAAAATAAAGAGCAATAAGTGAATATTCTCAAATCACATAGTCATTAAAAAGTCAGTCCCGGTTGTATCAGTAATGCTGAAGGAAGTTATTTTTTAAAAAAAGAATATGCTGATGCCAGCTTTTGGGAGATCATCCAGTTCTGGGCCTTGGAGTGAGACATTTTTCCAAAATAGGGAAAGAAAATCCACCTGCTTATAAAGTGAAAAGATTGTGATTTTGCATAGCTTAGGTGAATTAGTTACTAGTTTGTCCGTTGCAAGAACTGACGGGAGCCATTTCTGATGAAGATTTTGGTCTGGAGGGCTGTGGTCTTCCACGTAAGGGGGAGGCGTCTTCCTGCACAGCTAGCCGAGCTGAGGTCACGCAGTCCCGAGCTTCCTAAGAGGGTGCCAGCCCTTCGTGTAACATTGCAGGTCACTGAAGATTACATGCCTGCTTTTCTTAAGCAGCATGGCCTAACCCGCACTTTACGTTTTTTGTATAAATGCCACACTTTTCTGCGTGATACTTGTCAAAAGCCACGGCCGTGAGACACGTAGGGAGGAGGAGCCGACCAGACGATTAGTGTACGTACGTCCTTGGACTACGTGTGGGTTTCTTGTTACTGAACTGTGCTTTGCCTCCAGAGGGCTTTTTTCCTGCTTACATTAAAACACACATTAGGCTGTAACCCTACAAAACTAATTTTTTTTTTTTTTTCATTTTTGTAAGGAGTGTTGTTGGGGATGTGGTGCGCTGTATCTCAGAGTGACAGTGTCTCCTGGGAGGAATTTTTCTCCCCTCTGGTGCCTCTTCCAGTAGCCTCCTGCCACTTTGTTCTGGAAGTGGATCACGTGACAGATTGGGTTTCCCTCCTCAAGTCAAATCCTGGGAGCGCAGAGCTAAATCTGGACTTCCTTACTTGCTTTTTCTCTTTGATTTCTTTGCTTCCATACTTAAAAGTACATCGAATATCTTTGTTAAGACCTTCAAAGCCTTTCTGGAATGCAGTGAAGTAATACATGAAAAAGTGTTTCATTCTTTCTGACATCAAAATGAGAAAGTATTTAATGTTGCCATATTTTATAGTGTCACATTTTAGGGATAATGGTCTATCACTTCCTTCACAGTTAACCCTTGTACAGTGTGGGTTTAAACTGCATGGGTCCATTTTTATGTGGACTTTTTTTTTTTTTTACAGTCATGTAATTGTATTTTCCTTAAAAAAATTTTTTTTTAATGTTTGTTTATTTTTGAGAGAGACAGAGTGCGAGTAGGGGAGGTGCAAATGGAGGAGAGACACAGAATCTGAAGCAGTCTCCAGGCTCTGAGCTGTCAGCACAGAGCCCAGTGCGGGGCTTGAACTCACAAACCGTGAGCTAACGTGACCTGAGCTAATGTTGGCGCTTACACAACTGAGCCACCCAGGCGCCCCAATTCCTTATGCTTTTCTTAACACTCTCCTCTAACTTTATTGTAAGAATACAGTATGTAATACATATACTAAAAATATGTGTGAACAAACTGTTTATGTTATTGGTAAGGCTTCCAATCAATAGAAGGGTATTAGTAAATTTTGAGGTAGTCACAAAGTTACTTGCAGACTTTTGACTGCACGTGGGGTTGGTACCCCTAACCCCTGCACTGTTCAAGGGTCAACTACAAAGTCCAAAGATTAAAAGATAGGGGCGCCTGGGTGGCTTAGTCGGTTGAGCGTCCGACTTTCGCTTAGGTCATGATCTCGCGGTTCGTGGGTTCGAGCCCCGCGTCGGGCTCTGTGCTGACTGCCAGCTCAGAGCCTGGAGCCTATTTTGGAGTCTGTGTCTCCCTCTCTCTCTGATCCTCCCCCGCTCACGCTGTCTCTCTCTCTCTCTCTCTCTCTCCTAGAAATAAATAAAAATTAAAAAAAAATAAAAAAAAAGATTAAAAGATAATTTGGCTTTTTAGAAGCCTTGGGGGCATTGGCATATTTTGGAAAAACCTTAGTAGAGTTGTGAATTAAAGGTTTTTATACCTTTTTCTGAATACTAGTGAAGATTCAGTGTTGCTTATTTAAAGGTGGTTATTAAAAAGTCAGTGATTTCTTAAATACATTGAAAACAATTTTATGTTTTCATTTGTTAAGCATTTTACTTGTTCATTGAACTAGATTGCTTAAGGTCTGTTCATCTCAAGGTAGCTTTCATACATTTAATGCGCTGACAATTACAAGGATAGAAACTCTGGTCTGGAAATGTTTTAAGCTCCTCTGTTTGTTCCTTTGAAGGATAACCTAAGTGTTTACTTTTTCCAGGCAGGAGCTAACATGATTGTGTCTGGCAGTGCCATTATGAGGAGTGATGACCCCAGATCTGTGATCAACCTGTTAAGAAATGTTTGCTCAGAAGCTGCTCAGAAACGTTCCCTTGATCGATGAAACCATGAGGAGTCCATTGTTTATGCTCATGAAATCTTTCTACTGGAAAACAAGAATATTGACTACCAAATCATACCACAATCAAAGCAGGGCTGTTTCTCTGAGCAGCTGTTCATTCCAGTGACTAAAATCTATTCTGCAGAATGTTCCAAGAGGTTAGAAATTGGTGTGTATGACTACATTTTTAGTGATGGAATTTAAAGATTAGTGTGGCAAAATACCGTTTTTACTGGGAGACTTGATTTTTATAAGAGTAAAAATATGGCTGTATTAATATGGTTATAAACAGAAATGTGTCTTAATGCCTAATGAAGGCATACTAGCTACTATGAAAAAAATTTTTTTTCTGCGTTTTAAACCTTCTCTTGTTTCTTGGTTGTTTTCCAAAGCAAAGGAAGTCCTTATGTTTTTCCTGTTTCATGTCACTTTTGATTTGTGTGCATGAGATAATGTGAGTGGAATGGAGCTAATGAAAAATTGAAGTTTGAATCTGGCTAGGGTGGCATACTGTATTCCTGCTTCTTAAACATTTATTTTTTACTTTGCACCTTATATTTGATACATAAAAATGACAGAAACAGTGGATGAAGCCCAGGGATTTCAGGTGGTCTGTTCTGAAGTACAAGTATAGGTTTTTTGGGGTGTTTTCCTTGTTAGCTTTGCTGGAGGGCAGGTTACACAGTAATTCCCCACCTGTCCCTTTTCTTCATCCTACCCCGTTCGTAAGGAAATGAAATAACGTGCTAGGTCTGAGCAGCAAGGAAAGGAAAGCATCTGTTTGGAAGTGATACTGAGTTGAATCTGGACTCTTCTCCTTTCCAGATGTTTGACTTAGATCAGATTAACCAGCCTCTTTGAGTATCTGTTAACCGATTTATACATGGAATGTAATTCCAGTTACCATGCAGGGTTGTGTTGAGCACTAAAAGAGATAAGGGGCTCTATGTAAAGCTTCCACTACTGGTCCCAGAATTCTAGGATAGCAGAATGGAGGCTGCTCAATGCAAAGTAGATGTCATCATAGGAAGTTTTTGTTTTATAGCCTATAAAGTACTTTGATATAATCTCATTAAAATCATAAACCATTCTGAGTTGTGGGACAGGTATTTTTGTCCCCCTTTAAAAAATGAAGAGAGAAAAGCTCAGCAACAGGCTGGTACCATGGAAAGAATCCAGTAGGGCAGAGGATTTCTGGTTTGTACTCTTTTTACAAATGGAGCCCTTGGGAGGTAGATTAGGCACAGGAAGCCTCATTTATTTACCATTGTCTTATTTCCAGTCTAATTTTACTCGGTAGCAGAACCAGATGGCTGAGGATATTCTGGACATTATGGATTTTGACCCCAAGGATATATATTATCCAACAAAGACCAGGTAGGCCAGAAGATGATAAGGTACAGAGTTAATCCATAAATATTTAAAGTTGTGTCCCAAGTTATACTTTGACAACGAATATATATCAGCCACTTGCAAATACTCTTGCTATATTTTATATATATATAATATGTATATGTGTATATATATATTATATGGCAAGAAAGAACAAGACCAGTATCATTAAACTTTAGGCTACTATGAGTTTTGAGAAATAAAAAGTTTGAAAAATAAGAACATTAACATTTCCACATAGAATAACGCTTGCTTGTTCTTTTCTATACTACAATGTAAAAATTTCTTTTGTTTTTGACTTAGGAAAGGAAAGGTTTGTGCCGCGAACAGGTGCTGTTTAATCAAGTCAGAACACGAGGCATATAGAAATAACTTTAATTAAAAAACTTACATAGAAGATTATAATGTCAGACATGACAGAAAGATTTGAGCTTATTTGCCTAGACAAATAAGTTTGGGTTTATCTGGCTTTTGTTTTTTAAAAATAAATGTACAGTAAAACTACAAGCAAAAATATGTCAGTATTGAATTTGAATTTTTTTTCTTCTTTAAAGGACTAGTAGAATTTCCAGTCCCTAACAAGAGTTTGGTGTCAGCCCCCCAGACAAGGCCAGGAGGCCAGGACTGTCAGTTATATGGGGACTATAACTTGAATAACCTTTTTTTACATGAGAGAAAGCGACTCATAAATTGTCCTCAACTTTTATATAGAAACAACTATGTAATAGCTTCAACAGGAATTTTCCTTAATGTATACCCCTGTATTCAGTATTGAAGCATTATCCCTTAAAAATGTTTAATTAATTCTCACTCTAGCATACAAGTAAGAATAGAGCTTGTTTGAATAGAGTAAGCAAGGCTAAGGAATGACCAAATTAACTAGAAATACAACATTTTTTACTCTCCTGTTTGTTGCTCATTTTAACTGGGGGTCTTCTCTTTATGAGATACATAAAATAGATAAAGCTCAAGTTTTAAAATTAGACCAATATTTAACTCTGCTTTGCTTGTCTTAATCTGTTAGGAGTGAATAGAAAATGACCTGTACTTGGTCCAACAGATAACAGTGATTTCAAATAAAAGGCATATTGTGTTATCTGGTATAGAAATTTCCATATATAACTTCTATTGGTTAAACATGTTTAAAAATAAAAAAAAAAATTCCCTCTCCATAATCACTGGAAACCTGTGCTTTACAGTGCAGCTTAACTTTTCATGGGATAACTCATACATGCATTTCAAGTGGAGTGGTCACTGCCAGTGTTTTTAAAACTACATGTGTGTACGTGTATGTGCTCTATACACACACATTTGTATATTCTGAGCTATTTCTGAGGCAAATTTAATGAATTACCATAGAAATTACATAGAAACATCTAGAAAAAAGAGCTGTAATCTGATGCACAGGTGTATCTGTGTATGTATGTACGTATGTGTACGTGGGTATGAAGTCTTTTAAAAATTATTTACCCAGTAATATGATTTAACATCAAGTTGCAGCAGTTAATTTTCTGGTGCTTGTGATTTGCATCATAAACACAAATGACTAGCACTTGTCTGCAGGTGAAAAGCTGGTTATTCCTGTGGTTCAAGGAAAAAAAGATCTACCTTGCCTGTTTTACAACAGCATAAAAGATTAGTACATGCAGCACATGCTCTTACTCTGGAACTGTGACGGAAGGGGTGGGGGATGGAGAACAGGGCTCATTTTTTCCTCCTGTTTTCCATTCAGTTACATACTTTTCTAACCTGTTCCCTGTCACCTGTTTTTTTTCACATGAGTAAGTCCTAGACCTAAAGGTTTGTATTCTTCCATTTTGTCTGTTTGCCTTTTTGGATGGTGACTGTTCTCTGGTGCACTAGTACAGAAGACTTCTCCACGGAAAACTGGGCTTGAACTTTCACTATGATCCTTTTTTTCATCTTGACATAATAAGGCTTCTGTGTCTTCATCATTCAGTGGAAAAGTCCGTCGTTCCCACCACAGAGACTGAAAGAGAAAACCTTTTCAGTTAAGTTTCAACTTATTGTCTGGTTCTTTAGCATATAAACGTACACATTTTCATTTGGATCTAAATATCTAGCAACTCAAATGGAACATACTGGGAACTGTTTAGAGACCTTTGGGAACTATCTTTTCACCTCGCCCTCCCACAAAGAGGAAATGCTTAGGGCACTGGGTCCTCCTTATCAGCACCGGAGCACTTTGGGAAAAGCCTCTTTAAAGGTGTTTTGATCTACTTGAGTGTCTCCATTTTCATTCCATATCTATTAACAGACATCTGTTGACTTTTCCTTCCTGGAGCTTTCTACGATTTGCCTATTAATTTTTAGAGTTTCTGCTCTCTGTTCTAGATACAGTTCTTCTTTTTCAACACCTACTTCTGAAGAACAGTGCAAAAATTTATACATGGTGTGTTAGAAATCACTCCCCGTGAGGTAAGAACTGGATCTATGGGGAGACAGGTAAAAATCTTTTATAAAATGAAGAGAACTAGCAGCTGACATTTGCTGTGTGCCAGGTGCTATTCTCTCTAATCAGATTTGTGTTGTGATGAAACTTTGATAGAATCCCCATTTCCTAATAGATGAGTAGGTGGAATTAGATACTGACATGTTCTTTGAAAAGATGAGCTGTTTATAATTAGTGATGGAACTAGAATGTTGGAATACATATCCTCTGATTTGTACCCAGCAGTCAATACTGGATTTGTTAATTGGCAACGGGCAGTTTCTACAAACGGTTTTTAGAAAGGTTTAGAGGCATTTAAAAAGAGGTTTCACTAGTCACGTATGTCATACTTGCCTTGAGGTCTTGACTTTCATTTAAGGAAGGTGAGCCCTGTGCACTCAGATCCAGGCTCTCTGGAAGAGGCTCAGCAGGACTCTCGGCAGCACGGTGCCGACCGCCACTACAGTCGTTAGGGTGTTCTTTCAAAAGCAAGTCCTGTCCTTCAACATTTTTACTGTAAGCTCTAGTAAGAAAATCAAGAAAATATTTAATTATTATTTCTTGAGGTCTTAACATTTTATGAACAACCCCTAAGTCAGTTTAACTTGGTGGCTTTGCTTTAAACAGTTCTGCCCAAAAGATTTCTAAAAATTCATTTGCCGATCCTCCTGATGCTTTCCTCAAAGACGTAAACAGTATTTGATACGTACTGTTTTATGAGGCTGCCAAATTATAATAGTGGGTTTTGGGATTTTAAGGAGGGAATTGTGTTTTGTTTTTAAATAAGAAAGGACAGTTACTTGACCCTTACAGTCTTTTGGAGTTCCAGGAGTCTTATAGGACACTTATCATGTCATCCATGTAGGACTCGATTCACATTTTCCTCTGTACTCCTAGAAAGTTATCTCTGGAATGTGGGGAAAGATGACAATTGAGTTTTATATGTGTGTTAAGACAACTCTTGGAATAAGGATCGACAACAAACCTGGATATTTTCAGACCTAAAGAGAGAAATGTGTTTTAAAAATACAGCTGAGGGGCACCTGGCTGGCTCAGTAAGTAGAGCATGTAACTCTTGATCTCAGGGTTGTGAGTTTGAGCCCCACATTGGGTGTAGAGATTACTTAAAAAATAAAAGTACAGCTGACCCTTGACTAACACAGGAGTTGGGAGCACCAACCCCCCGTGCATTCGAAAATTCACATATAACTTTTGACTCCCTGAAACTTAACTACTAATAGCTGACTGTTGACCAGGAAGCCTTACCAATAATATAAACGGTCGATTCACACATTTTGTGTATGTATTATACACTGTATTCTTAAAGTAAGCTAGAAAAGGAATTTATTAAAATCATAAGGAAGAGAAAATACATGCATAGTGCCATACATTTAAAAATCTGTGAGGGGACCCACACAGTTGAAACCACAAAGTTGAAACCTGTGTTTGAGGGTCAACTGTACTAAGTAAATGAGAGATGCTGCCATGTTAAATTTAGTGACTACTAGACTTCTTGATCTTCTTTTTGGAGTTTTGGCTGTATTAAAACACTGAAATGTAAATATAAAATACTGTGGACTTTCTCAAATATAAAATTACTAATTATGTTTTTAGGATTTAATCCTCCCTCCCCAAAAATCATATTCAAAGTATTTTAGACCATCTGTTTTTAACTTTTTAAATGTTTGTTTATTTTGAAAGAGAGAGGCAGAACATGAGCAGGGGAGGGGCAGAGAGAGAGGGAGACACAGAATCTGAAGCAGGCTCCAGGCTCTGAGCTGTCAGCACAGAGCCCACTGCAGGGCTTGAACCCACGAACCTTTAGATCATGACCTGAGCTGAAGTCTGACCCTTAACTGACTGAGCCACCCAGGTATCCTGGAACATCTGTGTCTTAGACTAGACAGATTTCTTGAGAAAATTTTTAAAAAAATAATATATTTTTTTAAGTGGGTATGTTAAAATAGATCACCCAGATTCTAATCCCTAGTGTAAGGTCTGCTATTACAGTACACTGAAATGACCTACTTTATCTAGGGAGAATTTTCACATTATTTGCTGAGTTAAATCTGTTCCTCACGGTGACAGTAAGCTTGAGTGGAGGAAAATAAGGAAGCTCATTTCATTCCTCTGTAATTAGCCAAAATGTGTACATAGAGAGAGCATGAGTTGGGGAGGGGTATAGAATCCCAAGGAGGCTCCATGTTATCAGTGTGGAGCCCAACACGGGGCTCAATCTCATGAAACTGAGATATGACTTGAGCCAAAAATCAAAAGAGCTGGATGCTTAACTGACTGCGCCACCCAGGTGTCCCAGCTAAAATATATTTTGAATGTAAGCTCAGTAAATGCAGTGTTTCCCTCCTGTGGACAAATAACTGATGTTATACAGTAAATTTTCTTCTTTTTAGTGGTCTTCCTCAATATTCATGCAGAATTTTGTTAATTCTACATGGATTTCATGGTTTTGGCTTTTAAATTGATAACACCTGCCTGCTGTTTCTTCTCTGCCACTTGCTTTGCTCCCATAGTGACCATCTGGCTTGCTCTCTCTCTTCATATTTTTTGTGTCTTAGGGAGAAGACTTCATCAGAAAGATCTTCTACCTGGAATTAGAAAGTTTTTCTTTTATCAGAAACATTTTGAAATATGACAACAATTCCTCATCAAGAGAACAATATAGGAAGAAAACTCTAAAGTAAATGCAGTCTAAATTGAGAGAACAAGTGTTAACGAGATGAACTTCAAATTCCAAAATCGAGGGAGTGACCTTTTTAATTTTTTTTTTACTATTGGGTCATGTTTGAAAACTTACCTAGATTACAGATAGGTTCACAGTGCTTTGTATAAAAAATTCTTAATGCTTAACTCATTCAAAGGTTTGTATTTGATTGCCCTTTATGGAGTACACTGTTTTAGGTACATGCTAATATCAAAGAAAAGTAGAACTGAGAAAAATGGAAATTAATGTAACTAATGACTTATCAGAGCTTCTAAGACTCTAGTATAGTGGTTTAAGAAGTTGGGTTTCCTTGCTAGAATCATTCTGAACTAGGGAAGAATTCATTAAAAAGTTGATTTGGTAGTTGATGAACAGTGGGCATGAAAAGATTTGATAGAAACAAAATACCTTACATAATACAGCTTCTCCAGACCATCACTTTCAAATTTATTTGGTTATATATTTTTCCCTGAAATTATTCTTAATAGAAGTTTTACCATACAGGCTCATAGTCCCTTTTATAATTCATTCGGTGACATAGCCCGATCTGGAATGATGAGGTTATTCCAATTTCTATAAATATTTCCATATAGAAGCATATTTGATTATGAGAACTATGCTAGACTCCCTATATGTCTTCTTTCTTAAGTCCAAAGTTTTCCAAATTCGAAAGTCGTTTGTTCCCAAGGTTTTGAATATGGCATTGTAGGGCTAAAGATTAAAACCAAATCTCCAGCAGAAAAACAGGATTAATACTGGGAATGAATATAAATATTAACATAAATTCAGCATTTCAACAATTCATGAGAGCAGATGACATGTTTTTCTTGTTTATATGTTATTGCCTTTGCAAATTTAAATTTGCACAAAAACATTTTCCTAATGAAATTAATATCCTTAATGAACTTTCTTTTCATAAGGGGAAAAAGGTCACTATATGCTAAAGGGCTTGTATTTCCCTTGAGTTCTTTAAATACTAAATTAAGCAGGCTTCATAATGTATACAGTGCAGTTATCCATAAGTGAAAGGCAACTTACCTCTTCTTCACCTACATTATATTCATCCAGAGGCTGAAGTACAGCCATTCTCCAGCTGTTGAAGATACAAACCAGTTTCAGTTTATGTTAATCTAAGTGTAAGGAATTGTATTCTCTAAGCACAGCTAATGCAGTACTGTTTTCTTTCCTTGGGACTTCCACAATTCAAATGGTTGTGTTTTCATACTTTTTTTAAGAAAGTTTATCTTATGAAAAATAGACAAGAAAATGAGATGTTACTTTTGGCCTTACAGTGAACAACAGTCTCTTCTGTGTAGCTGCATTTTATGCCTAAGAATATACTAATTTTGAATTAAGTCAATAGATGGTGACACAGTGGCTTGGCAGGAAAGAAAAAACAAAAAACCCGACTTGAGCATTTGCCAATTTCTTTGTGTGAAGACACCCAGCACGGCCTCTTGAGTTTAACCACTGGATCACAGAACTCCTCTATTTAAACAGCCAACACATCCAGCCCGCTGCAGCCTACCAGTGTCAATTGAGAAAACATCGTGCTGTAGAACATCATAACCGTCAATGGTACTCCTTACTTCTGTAGAATGTCTCAACAGGTTCTGTGGGATTTCTCATGATACCTCCTAGAATTAAGAGTTCTTAATACCTCAAAGTAATTAGGAATAAGAGAATTTGAAATCAGCTAATATAGAGAGGGGAGGGATTACTGTAGTTGACACTGAGCTTATGTCTGTTTCTACCATCTTCTATCTACTTTCTGGTGCCAGATTCACATTAAGAAACTGCTTTCATCATTGCTAAAAACAAAACTCCTTGACTAACTTCACTGCCACTAGGAGGCAGATCTGTATATGGCATTCAGGGACCTTTAATGCGATTCCAGTTTCTCTTGTAGCCATAACTTTATCACCCTACACAAAAGCTTGGTCTCTAGCTTAGCCTTGCACACTTATCTGTGTGCCTTTCTTGCGGTTTCCCTGTGTGAATAAACTTTCTTTTTCTCTCCTTCGTGACGTCCCGCTAATACGGTGTATATATTGCTGACTTGGCAATATATCAGAATCTTATTTTTGTTGTCACAGGTGTTATTGTCTTGCAGTGATTACCCCTTGCAAAGGTAGTTGCTTTCTTTGAACTCTTTGCAATCATCTACAAAACTGCATTTTAAAGAGCAAGGATTGTTACTATACTTATTTACATTCCTAAAGTACCTTTTAGTGCCGTATAGACATAAAAGATAACTAAACATTTAGAAAAGGACTGTGAGCATTAAAGTAAGTTAAGTCTTAGGAATTCCCAATTCTTAATAAGAACTGACAAGTAGAGTGACAATATATGGCACTTTTTTTCCAGCATGAGTAATGTAAAGGTTTCTTTCACCGTTTTCCCTCCATGGTTCTGTAAGTAGAAGGGAGAAAGCATCTTCTTTTCATTAATTTTAACTTCACTATGAAAATTTAAGTTTACTCAAGAAGAGAGACAATAAAAAGATGTAAGTATACATACCTTGGAGTAAGTATTTCCTTATATTGGAGTTTCTCTAACTTAGCTGGGGCAACTAATGACATGGGAATCACGATATTATCAATGTCATAAGAGCTCTCACTCCTCAGTCTCCGTCGCGCAGTATTCTGCAAAGTATGAGTGCAGCAGTTTTACAACAGTATCTCGTTACCTCTGTGATGCCTTCCTTTCGTGAGGACTATAATAGGTGTACTGCATACATGTTTTATAAATATGATAGAGTGGACTATAAAATGTTAAGAAAAACAAGCACACATATCTTTGGTAAAACAACACAATCTCTTTGGCAGGTGTGCAGTGTACATTTGTGTTTTTACACATATAAGCCTGTTTTTAAGACCATAAAAAAACATTAAAATGCCAAACTCTTACCAGAGGTTATCATAAAGCACCCATTGCCAAGGAAATGATCATTTAACAAACACTTCTTATTAGGAAAGAATATGAAATATTTGGTGTGCCATTTAGTAAAGATCATTTTTTGCAATCTTCATTTATGTGTTCCTCATCCCTGAGCTTTACAGTTTCTTCTAAACCCTTTCACCTTTTAACCCCTACTCTGACCAGATGACAAAATAGTAACACCACAAGTGCTGGATCCTTATTAGCAAGACTATATTTAGCTTCATGGTAAGGACTAGGGATGGTTGTGACAGTTTTTCACAGGAAAGAAAAAGCCACAATCAAGGATTGCTGAGCAGTTAGCTCACTAGTAAAAAAGTTTAATCAAATTTATTGCTTCCTAAGAAGATCACTCTAGGGGCACCAGGGTGGCTCAGTTGGTAAGCGTCTTGACTTCAGGTCATGATCTCGAGGTTTGTGAGTTGCATCCCTGCATCAGGTTCTCGGCTGTCAGCACAGAGGCACTTTCGGTCCTCAGTCCTCCCCTCTCTCTGCCTCTGCCCCTTCTGTCCTCTCCTGCCCTCCCTCTCTCAAAACCAAACAAAAACCTAAGTAGGCCAGTATGTACACGTAAAATAAGGCTACTAAAGATTAGCAAAATCTAAGTTTTTTGCTGGCCAGTTTTAAAAGTCTACAAGCAATTTCAGAGTTCAGTATACCAAAAAACCTACTTGTGATGATGAATTCTGGCTTCTTGATATAACATTGACATTAGTAACAGCAGTAAAACTGCTATGGGATCCTGGTTCTGTGCGTTGAAAAGCAAATTCTTCAAGTCTAGTTCTTTCTCCTGCCATGGAAAGAACCATTGAGAATGTCATACATTAAACATGATGATAGGTGTTAAGATTACTTTGTAATTAGACAACATTCCTTATCTGTGTGATCTTTTTATTTTTAAAATTTATCAAAAACAAAAAATTAAGGAAATGAAAAAAAATATTACCCACGGTTCTGTCACATTTTCATTTTCTTGGGTCTTGACAACTTTTTATCCAGTATATCTGATTTTTTAAATCTCATTCCTTGTTTTGACTCTTCATGTTTTCTGTAATGCCTATTTGGATGTTAACCTCCAGAGACTTGCCCCTTAATTTTCTCTGTTCATTTTCTTTGCCTTTTTGTTTTAATTCCTGGGAGATTTCCTTAACTTGATCTTCTGACCACTACTGAGACTTTTTCTACTAATACATTATAGTACTAACTTATAATTACTTAGGAAAATATTTTTCCATTTGTTTTGGTGCCTGGATTGTGAATATATATGTATATATTCACTTGTTTACTGCCCTTGTTTATTTTACTTTAACACTGATCTTAAAAAGTATTTTCCTATGTAATATAAACTCTAATACTCAGTCTATATTTATATTTTTCTAGTTGTTAAAAAATGTCCTTTATGGTTAGTAGTTTCTTCAAATATTGAAACTGGTTATTGTCTTTTAGGTTTCTTACAATCTAGAAGAGTTTGTTTTTCATGGTATTTGTTAAGGAGACCAGCTATCCTGAACTTTAGGGAGTTATGTAGTTCTTTATAGAGTAGCACTTATTTGTTCTATTCTTGTATTCCCATCAAACTTGAAGTTATGAAGTTAGATCAATTCAGGTGAAACATTTTATATTTTAGGTCATCTGAATTTCATAGTGGTTCTTATTAAAAGATGCAAGTTTTCCTGTGCTGGTATATAGATAGGCCCCAACTTAACAATGGCTCTACTTAGGATTTTTCAACTTTATGATAGTCCTAAAGTGGCATGCATTCAGTAGAAACCGTACCTTGAATTTTGACCTTTTTCTGAGATAGCAGTATGTGGTAAGATACCGTTAGGCTGGGCAACAAGCTACAACTTCTGGTCAACCATGTGATCATGAAGATAAATAGTCAATACACTTAAAACCATTCTGTACCCATACAACCATTCTGTTTCTCACTTTTATCACAGTATGGAATAAATGGTAGAAGATACTCAACACTTTATTATAAAATAGGCTTTTGTGTTAGAGGATTTTGCCTAACTGTAGGCTAATTTAAGTGTTTTCAGCACATTAAAGGCTAAGCTATGGTGTTTGGTAAGTTAGGTGTATTAAATCTTGACTCAAGATACTTTCAACTTACCATGGTTTTTCGGGATATAACCCTGTTGTAAGTCGAGAGAGGAAGATCTCTACATGTATGTTAGTTCCTCAAAAGCTAGGTTACTCTTGGTGTTAAGATCGAGGCACTAAAAAGCACAATGGAATCTCTGGATGTGGCCAGGAGTTTAATTCTGTGCCACGCCACGTCCTCAGGTAGGGACAATCAGGTAGTGGCTTGGGCTGTTAGGGTGTGATTTCTAGAGACTGAAGTGATCAGTGTATTAAATTCATCAAGTATAATTACAGTCCAGCACATCTTGAATGCTGTTTCTAAATTTGGGGGTATATTGACATATCTGGGGGACACTTGAAAACAGTGTTCTGTCCACTGGAACAATGAACGAGAACCAAAAAAGTATATAGATCATTTTCTATTTAAATATGTTTCCTGATTTTATTTTTAAATCATTATTTGTACTAATTTTGGAAACCATTTGATAGTCCCAAGTCCCCGCAACAAACCCCATTTTGTATTATTAGAAGAGTTCTAGTTTCAAAGATACCTGTTGACCATTTTGTAACTATAAGTTCGTAAGAGAACTGAACTACTTGGCTGAGTTACCTTTGGTGGATCTCAGCCAATTTCTCAAAATTCTAAGGAAGCTTCAGCGAATTGACAGTACCAGAAGTGGTAATACGTTTCTATAAGGTAACTTTGTACTGACATATTTGGAGTCCAGAACACAACCTTGGAAGCTTAAGTTCTATCCAGGAAGACAGCAGAAGATAACTCTGGAGAGGGAAAGTAGGAAGGAAACCCTTAATTGCCATTAATGGATGGATGCCCAGTCCACAGACCATTCTGAATTGACTATGCTGTAATGTTTATAGGACCATGGATATTTTGTGTAATTAGTGATTATTCTGGATTATAAACTCCCATGAAGCAGTAGTTCTTTGAGGATCAGAATTTATTTTCAGTTTTTAGTACTAGTGCTCATATTCTTGTTTTAACCTACCTAATGCTGTTTCACTCAAGTGTCTTTTCTTTCTTCCCTGGAACAGCTGTACAGAAGATTCTGACCTTATCTGAGGCTTGCATGTAGGAGAATATCCATTTCTCCATTGATTCAGAGAAGTATTATGTACTAAAACAAATAGAAAGGAAATGTGAAGTTTCTTTCCCTTGACACAGATAATGAACGTGTTAATTTCTTATAACATTGCAGAACATTAATTCACCACTTCAGAATTACATATGAGATACTTATATACCAAAATGGAATGATCCTACGCTGAAAATGCCCATAATAAGATTCCTTAAAAAACATCTTCGATACGTGTCCAATTTCATTTAGTTGCTCCATTATTTGAAGGGGATGAAAAGGTGACCTGTTCTTGAAGTCTTCTAAATTGCAAAGTTTTATAAAGAAGGTTGGTTTACATCTGTAAATGTTGCCTGAACATGATCTGAATCCTTAAGTTAGGCCCTGCTCACCCTTAAATGTGAAAATAATTCAGGATCAAGTAAGACCCTACAGAATTAAAACAGACTGGGACCTCTTGAGAGCAAGAACCAGATTTCATCAAATGGATGGTACCTAGCACCATTCTTTCAATTTTAAAAGCAATGTATTTTCTAAAACTTTTAGGTCACTTAATGTCTCTGTGCCTCAGTTGCCTTATCTGTAAAATAGGGATAAGTGTAGCAATCATGGGATTATGAGGATTAAATGAGTTAATCCCTATAATGGTCATTAGGAAGAGATATACCCTACGTATTTAATAAATGTTAGTTTCTTCATGATCATTGTTGATCTAAACCCCATATTTCCAGTACTGGATTAATAACCAAATTGGCTTCTTTTTTGAAGGGGTTGGAGATGTGTAAAGGAATGGAAAAAGAAATGAAGGCCTACATGCCAAATTCTCACCAACACTGAAAAATAGAGTATGATTGTCTACCAACAGTAACCGGACTCTGGTTTCAAGATGGCAAGGCACCCTAAAAATAATAGAAGTTTTATACATAGATGCAACACAGAGATCTGCATGTATACATCCACATTAGTAAGCAATAAAAGGGAACTTGTGAGTAAAGCAGAATTTGTAAGGAATCTCTGAAAGACTAATACCACATGGAATTTGGAGAGCAATCAATGCAAAAACACATGGGAAAGTGCTGCCACAAAAATATGACCATCAAAGGTGCTCTACACCTGTAGGAAAGGATTATGGAAAATAATTACCCAGATGGGACGGTTATCTGATAGGATGACTACACATACCAACTTCTCAGCCATACCCCTTGAGATTGTCTTAAGGTAACAAAATCTGAGCCAAGCAGAGAAATGGATGAGAAAGCAATGCCCAAGTGCCTCACTTTGAAATATGTCCTGCCTGACCCTAACTGCTCCTGAAAACAGTATACAGTGCAATGTCTACCAATTCGTCAAAATGATCCCATATAGAGCAGTGGCAGAACAGTCTTAATAGTGAGTTATGAACTTTAAAGGTGAGAACAAAAGGGTCCAAAAATCTGAATACCAACACTATTAAAGACAAGATGTACAAATGAACCATCTCAAGTAGTAGTGAATGGATTCACGGAATGCAGTTAACAAGACTAAAAAAAAACTAACATTGCCAAAAGAAACAGGCAAAAGGCCCCATTGGAGAGCCCTCAGAAACAGAAAATAATTATTCAAATTTAAAAACAACCATCACTAACTAGGCTGAATAATAGAATGGACACTGGCTAACCATCAAAATCTAGGTTAACAGAATTGTACAACTAAGAGGAATAAAGTGATGGGAAATATGGGGAGGGGAGTCAAACCAAAACTGGGTAACAATGAATGGGATCCAACGTTGAAGAAATGATTGACCAAAGTTTTTTCATAATCAATAAAAATCAAAAAATCAAAAAAAATATTAAACCTAAGATTTCAAGAACTCGCTTGATGGTCAAGACAAGTGGGAAAATTCTAATCTGACAGCACATCACAATGAAGATATCCTAAAACTTAGCAGAAAAGGGATAAGGTTACTGCAAAGAAATGATCAAACTGACAAGGCAAAACTAGCTACCGGAAAACAGAACAGTGACTTTAAAGATCTCAGGAAAAATGGCAGAATTCTAAGATGGCCCCAAGATTTCTTACCACCCAAAGAATGCAGAAAAAGATGTCACATAGAAAACAAAATAAGATGGCAGGCATAATTCTAAACTCATTTCTAGAAAGGGGTAACTGTATCTGTGAAGTTTTAAATGTGTATGTGCCTGGTATGGGCAGGTATTCCAAGAATGCTCTCTCTTGTTTTAATGGAAACATTTCTGGAGTATTTTCAAACAAGTCCCAGTCAATTCACTCTTCTCTTCTAAAAGCAATTCTTCACTTTACTTTTTTTCTAAAAGCAAATCAAAATTATTGAGGAAACTTCAACCTTCCCTAAGGTGATACATCTTACTGAATTTTAATTATTTTCCTTACACTTCCTTTCCCTCATTTAATGTCTTTTGTGAGGCTGTATTGGAATCTTGGAACAGTAGGAAATATGACAATTGAAAAAGTATACATTCTCTTCACCTATTTATGATAACTCTTAGCCTTTCATTTCTTGCTCTCCAAAATCCTCTCCTAGATTCTATCCTAAAACATACCTTGACCCATGTGTCTCCTTGTCTCCTACCTTCCCTTTCATTTATTAACTTTATACAGACTTAATTACATGTCAAGTACCCTAGGGACACTGGTGAGCGGAGTCATGATCCCTGCCCCTAATGGAGTTTACAGGCATTATCTCAAAAATTGCAACCAATGTGTAATAGAAAAGAGAAGTACTATTTAGAGAAGTTAATGGGAGTATGTAACAGAGCTAGTAAGAGAGCTCTAGGAAAAGTGCCCCCAGGTAAAGTCATAGATCTCAAATATGAACAGAAATAGCTGATTGGCAAGGGGGAAGAGAATGTAGAGTCCCAACAGGGATCCAGATAAATCTGGCAACAGAACAGAAGCTAGGTAGTTTAGAGTGAGGAAGGATGGTGAAAAAGAGCCATGAAGCAGGTATGAGCCATCCTGTGTGGGGTAGGGCTTTAGGGGGTCCCCCTATAATACTTTCAAATAGTTTAAGGAATGTGGGTGAGCAGAGCAGTTGTGACATAAGTAGCTTTTCATTTTGAAAAGATCACTAGCTTCAGGGATTATAGTAAATAATTGATCTTTTCCTAAACTGAAATAATTTAGGAAATAATTGATTAGGCTATTTCAGCAGTATAGACAAGGGATCGTTAGGTTGGCCTGTGAAAGTGGTAGAAATGAAGACAGGAGCATATCTGAAATGATTATGATCAAAATGACAATGGGCTTAGATATGAGGACATGTAGGTGAAGAAGCCTGAGCCCTAGGGGTTTTTTTTGGCTTGTTTGTGTGGATTGTGGCACTACCACTCCTTTCATCTGTCCACTAAAAAATAAACTTCATTTTGACAATTTCAGACTTGCATAGTAAAAAGAAGTCCCATGTAGCCTTTACTCAGAATTCTGCAAATGTTGTTTACCGTATTTGCTTTATCCTTCTGAACTCCAATGAAATTAAGTTGCTGACATGATGTACCTCTCTATCAATATGTATTTTTCAAAAACAAGGGCATTCTCTTACATAGATATATAACTATCAAAATCAAATTAATACTATCAGCTAACTATGGACTTAATAGAATGTCACCAATTATTCCTATAATGTTATTTATAGAGAATTCTGTTCATTCCACATTTAATTGTCATATCTCTAAAGTTTTCTTATATCTGAAACCATTCCACTGTTGTCTTTCATGACTGTATGTTTTGATGAGTACAGGCCCTTAATTGGCCTGGTATTTCCTCATGATTAGCAACTAATCATTCACTTCCTATCCACTGCAATTTGTCTTTTTCCTACTTGTTACCTGAAGGCAGCTGTGGTTTCTTAATTGCCAATTCTACTGGACAACAGAGGATAAACACAAACTCTGTGGCAAAGCTTGCAAACACCCATCTACTTACCTTCACACAGTTTACACTGTAAGAATACTAGGCATTCTGTATATACTTGAACACCTCACCCTGCTTTATGGCTCTGTGACAAATCACATCTTGGTTTCTATTTTAAAACCAATATGGGTCCAAAGCATTTTAATTACCTGGGACTTTGACAGAAATCCAGAAACAGACTCCATTCCAGGCTTACTCAACCAGAATCTGCATTCTAACAATATCCCCCAAGTAAACTGCACATAAAAGTTTGAGAAACTATGATTTGGAACACTTTACTCCTCCTCTAAATTTCAATTGAATATTTAAAACTACGCTTGGCATCACCATTTTTCTGGAGTTGCTCTTGCCCTTTCCCCATCACTCTGTCTTCCTCTAGGCAGAGGGTTCTACACTTCCTCTTCTTTTTAGAATATTTTTGTCATATCTGTGTTCACATTTTAATAGTTATTTGTGTGTCTGCTTCCCCCTATTACATTATAATTTCTTTGATTCCCTGTGTTTCACCTTTGATTCCTTAGCACTTAGTCTGCCTGGCACGGAGTATATGATCAATAAATGTTGAACTCTAGTTTTACTTAATTCTACAGAAATCACTAATAATAAAAGAAAATAACTATTTCAGACATGCTTTTATAGGATGAAACCTAATTAACTCTTAATTATTTGGGTTGGGAGTGGTAGGGGAAGAAAAGAAGGAAGGAGAGATGGAGATAAAGAAGAATATCTTGATGATTTGCCTAAGAATACTGAAGCACTCACCTCAAATGTCTTCCCTTCCTAGCTCTTAATTCCTCCTAACTAGCATGTCATTGCATCACTGGTAAGTCACCATTAATTCTGTGCCTAACACATTTACAATGCCCTATCTTTTTAAGTCAAATAACAGAACATTAGAAAAAATATAATCACTGAATCTCACTTATCTAACAGCATATAGTTTCACTTTTGCATATTCTGTCAGTCAGACACATGCATACATTTCATATTCACATTTCAAATGTAGTTTCATTTAAATATATGTACAATTGTATTTTTCAAATTTGATAATTCACTACAAATTATTTTTTTCAGATGGTTGTCTAATATTCCTCTGTTTAAAGATAATATAACTTAACCATTCCCTAGCTATTAGAGCTGGTTATTGGTATCACGATATTTCTATTACGGTCATTCTTAAAATAATCATCTTCATGCATACACTTTTTTTCTTTTTCTAAGATCAGACTCAGGAAAAATTTAAAGTAGTAGAATTATATCATGAAAAGTTACCTGCACATAACCTATATTTTCCTGTATTTCTTTAGTCTTTTTTCCCTAAGCATAGGCAACTGCTGCTCGTCCTTAGTGCTTTCCAATTTTTTTTTTTTAATTTTTACTGTGGAAAAATTTCAACAAATACAAATGAGGAAGAGAAGAATGAACTATCCTGTACCTATATTCATCACCAACTGGTGAACAAGCTTGTTTCATCTTTCTCCCCACCAACTTTCTTTTTGCTGGCCTATTTTAAAGCAAATCCTGGACAGTCTATCTTATATATTGTCATGGACGTATGTGTGAGCTTCAATTTCTAACAAACAGAAAAAAGTATGTATGTGCTTATGTAACCACATGCATTACACTTAACAAAATTAATTCACTAATATTCAACAGCCTTGCATGTTCACATTTCAAACTTTTATTATCTCAAAAATTGTGTGTGCTTGTACAGGTGAGCTGTTCAAATCAGGATCCCCAAAAGGCCCACATGTTGCATTTGGTTGAAAGAAGAATGAACATTTTTACATGGTTATAATCAGACCGTATGCAAAAGTAAAACTGTTTTGTCCTTTTCTATCACTTAACAGTCTTTGATGTTTCCATCCTTACATGATCTTTTGAGATATTTTGAAAAGCTATATGTTCCACTGTGGTGGTTAATCACATCTTACTTATGCTCTTTGTTTCCAATTTTCCATTAACACAAATAGTGATTAAAATGAATATATTTGTAAATACAAATGAATATATTTATATTTAGGATTGGACTAGGTTATTACAAATGGATGTATTGGGTCAGTAAACAGGTCACAGTTTAGTAATCATTAACTGTGAGAAAGTGAATAAACTGTTTTTCTTCAATGAGCTTATTGTAAAAAATATGTAGTTTAGGGGCGCCTGGGTCGGCTCAGGTCATGATCTCACAGTTCATGGGTTCGAGTCCTGCGTCGGGCTCTGCTGACAGCTAGCTCAGAGCCTGGAGCCTTATTCAGATTCTGTGTCTCCCTCTCTCTCTGACCCTCCCCTGCTCACACTGCCTCTCTCTCGCTCACTCTCTCTCTCATAAATAAATAAAATAAAATAACATAACATAAAATAAAATATGTAGTTTAAGGGCACTGTCATTCATTTCCCAGTACTTTCCAAAAGGTTTGTATTCTTAATGCTACCTAAAATATTTTTTTAGTTTCTGTTTTTACTACACAGCGTTGCCAGAATTGATGATTATAATGTTTGAATGTATTAACATAATCAGAAAATAGTAAATGTTTAGCACAGTGTCTGCATAAGCACTCAGTATATGTTACTTATGATTATCATTTTCATTATCATCATTAAATACATCTAGCTTTTCTTCTAATTCTTTTAAGACATCATTTTTAACATTTAACTCTTTAATCCATCTGGAATGTATTTAATGTTCACCCATCTTAAATTTGTTTTAATGTGATGTATGAGGTAGAGATCTCATTTTTTTCCCCAAAAGTCATTGTTTAATCCATTGATTACAAAGGAAACTTACTTGTTTAAAAAATGGAGTCGCTTAGCCAGACTGCTTGGATTTGAATCCTGGCCCTATCACTTACTCAAATGCGACTTCTGGAAAACTAGTCAAGGAGAAAAACAATACTACTACTCCCTTTACAGAGTTGTACAAATGAAAGCAATTAACAAATATAAATTCCTCCAACTATTACTAGCACTTAAGGAATGCTTCAAAAGAATTATTATTTATTGACAAGACCATCCTTTCCACATGGATAGGAAAAAAACACTTATCTTATATTGGACAGTTGGGTCTATCTCTAAGCTATTTAGTTCCTTTGATCTGGCTTCCATTAGCACCAAAAATGATTATACCTTTATAATTTTGATGTCTGATACCTCCTTCTTACTGTTGTTTTTTAAAAATTTTATTAGCTATTCAACATTTTTTCTTTGAGATAAATGAATAACTCTGTTCCAAAAGAAGAATACCTCCATGATTCTAATTAGAGTTACATTATAAATTAAACTAGAGAAAAGTAATATTCTTAAGTTACAAAACTGTCTTCTGATAGGAACAGGGTATTTCTATTTAGGGACATAACCTTGCATTCCTCAATAAACTTGGGAAGTTTTCTTCATGTAGATCCTTACAAATTTAATTAATCCTAGATATTTTATATTTTCATTGTCAATATCTCAAAAATTCCTTTATATATTGTAACTGGTTATTACTGGTATTTACAAAAGTTGCTGATTTCTATAAATATATTTTAAAATCCTATACTTTTCTGGACTCCAATTCTAATAGGCATTTAGTTGATTCTTGAGTTTTTTGAGGTAGATGATTATTTCATCTAGAAAGACTTTATCTCAGTTTGTATGAATTTTCTGATGTTGGAAAGGTTTTAGCTTTGTAGATGGTAAAAATATGTTGACCTTTATTTTCTTTTGTTTCCAAGCACAGACAATGTCCCTTCCCCCATTCATAATACTTAAAACTATTTCATTATAATTCTTCAAGTTTTATTTTGTAATTTCGGGGTATTATTTCAAGTTCTTGAAACCAACTAGAATTTATTCTGATACATGGTATGAAATAAGTATGTAAATAAAATTTCCTCCAAAAGACTAACAATACTACAAGTACTGCTTACTGAATAGTTCTCCACGTTCTCATGAATTTACAATTCTTCCCTTATATAGTCTGCTTCACGGATTTACTTTCCTAATTGTATGCAAAATCTATGCTAATAACTATTACATATTTTTGTTTTGTTTCCATATGTGTTAAGATGAATTCTCTGAATACTTCTTTCAGCAATTACTCTGTATTTATTCTTTCCAGTGGGCTTTATAATTATTTTGTTAAGGGAACCAAATCTATTAGAACTTCAAATTATAAACCAATAGGAAGAATTGATATTAATTTAGGAATTAATTTATTCCTAATTTAGGAATGCTGTTTCTCGAAGTATATTTAGATTTTCTTTTATATTTATCAATAATATTTCAAAATTTTCATTCAGTAAGTATCACATTTCTTAAGATCACTCCTGGGTATTTTCTGTTTGTGTGTGTATGGTAATTTGTAAAAAGTGAATATTAACAATTAAGGATTTACATTTGTTCCTTTGTTAAGTTTTATTTCCTTGGAAAGCAAAAACAATGAGTATCTGAAAGATATAAAAGATATATAAAGTACAAGATTTGTAAATGACATACCAGGTGATGGAGATATGACACAGTCTCCTACTAATTTATTTTCAGCAAGATCTCCTTTTATTTCAGTCTTTTTTAACAATGTTTCAAAGTGAAAGTGAAGAGGCACATCTGGGAAAAGAATGTAAAAGTACTTTTAGTGAGTACCATTCTCTATAGACTCAAATATTAAGATTGGATTCTTTCTCTAAGTAGCATATAAGCTTAGAAAACTAAGCAAAAGCTTGAAATGTCACAACTATCAGAAGTGGCAAAATACTCTTTCCAAGCATACAGAGGGCAGTACTTTGGAAATTACTGATTATATGCTCTAAATGAGCAAAAACTGATGATGAACAAGTTCATAAACCAAAATAATAGACGATTAAAATTATTAGGATTAATAAGTAGTATTCATAGATGGAACAAATGCAGCCAAAGGTCTTGAATAAAACATAGAGCAAAATTTGGCTCATTCCACCCCACCCCCACAAACTTGAGATTTCAAATAATGAGGTTTCTAAAAGATACATTATTTTAATTACTTGAGGGAAAACCACTATAATTCAGATGCAACATTTTATAAAAATACCAAGGTTCACATTCCCTTAATTTACTAGTATTATGAATCATAAAATACACTTTTACAAAGATGAAAACACATTTCCAGACTATTCCCTTCATTTAAATAGACTTAAGATGTTCAATTCACTATATTTACATTCTATATTTTTACAACCAAAAGAAGAGCTAAATAATAAAGTAGATGTACTTCACATTTATTAAATGTTCTTTTTCTTCAATCAAGAATACTAAAACAAAACCATCTTTAAAAGCATTTAATAAAGACACCTAAACTTCTTCGTGAGACACAAATATTTTATAAAGCAGTTGATGTATTTAAAGTCTTGCTACTGAAAAAAAATAATTACAAACATATAAATTAGAGCAGACTTAGATGAGTCTGGATTTTAAACAAAGAAGAACCAAGCTCTTAAATGCTGTATTTTAATAACAGATCCATACTCATGTGGAAAAAAAAACTAACCAAAATAGGTTCATGAGTTTCAACATGGAGTCTGTCCCAAGGGACAGAACAGAGGTAGGAAAGATTTCAGTCCCAGTACTATGTACTATGATCATACAAAAACTACATAACAAAATGAAACTAAGAATACAAATTAAATACGTGACTTAAACATTTAGGAATCCAATGGTTCCCATTACCAAAAAATAAGTTTATTTCTCCAAAGAAAAATCACTTATTTTTTATAAAGAAAATACCACCTATTATATATACCACTGTTCGGCATAAGTTGTGAGAAAACTACGTAACTGGGGGAAGGCCCTTGTTGCATCCATATACCTTTCTTGGCACCCACCCTATGACTTTTGGGCTTTTATAAAAATATTTCTTAACACTTTAGTACACTGCTCAGTTTACACTTCAGTTGTCTTAAACTAGAATGCAAGTACTTTGAAGGATTTATTTGTATTTATACTCCTAATACCTACTTAGTACCTAGTAAGCAGTATGTACTTAATTTTTATTAAATGAATGCAAGAAGAAATGAATAACCCTAATTAGTAGGTAGGAAAGTTAATCTTAACTTATTGGAGGGGACCTAAGAGGATTAAAATGAAGGATAATTATACCAATTCTCAGGGTTTTATCCTCAGAGAAACAAATGTACAATGAGAAAGCAGGCAGTAAAGAGAAAGGTTAGGAGTGTGGCTGTGGAGTATGACTACCTCACATCAAATCCTACCTCCATCATTTATTAGCTGTATAATCTTGAAATAGTAATTTAAAATCTCTTAGCTTCAATTTTCTTGCATGTAAGATAAAGAGGACAGCTATGTATTCTCATACGGTTGTTGAAATAAAAAAAATGTAATGTGCTTATAGGTATTGCTAAGCCCAAATGTTGGGCTTATTATTGTTTCTTTCTATTATTAAGGTTTCCTCAAAGATGGAATAACATAGCTCCTGCCAGGAACTTACTTCAAAGTATTATGTAGCTAAGAAACCACTCAAATACTGATTAAAAAAACAAAACAAAACAAAAAAAACAAACCTAAGATTCAGGATTCCAGGCAGGACTAGGTACAAGAAATAGTGCTTTGCAAAGAGGAGCAATCCCTGGATGATTAAAACCAAAAGCTGAAAAGTAAACATAAAAGCCCATTTGAGATGTCTTTCCCATGAAGAGAAGAACTTGAAATAACCGGTGTGAAGAATATTTCCTTTTTTACCCTAAATATTTACTTCAGTTCAATATAGAAACAATTGGAACAGTTCCAACAAAAATCAAGAACTAGAAACTTAATGGGGGGTGGGGCTGTATGTGCCTCATTTACTCAGTTATAGATTATAGACTTTCTTGAGGTTCAAAAATTGGCTACACCTAAAGATAGGCAATTTTCTTCTCTGGGAAAAAACTCATGCTGATTATAAACAGAGGAATATTATATGGCAAAGAAAACTCCATACAGAACAATACATTAGAAAAACAACAATGACTTCCTGAGAAACATTTTCAACAGCATAGTCATCAATAAAATTCTAAAAATTTAACCCTGAAAAGATCAAAAGCTACCTATTTCCCAATGTAAATCAAAATAGTTTCCAAGGAATTAAAGAATCAACTTGCAAAGATAGAACATTAACTCAGGATTAATTTCTCTATGAAAACTTTGATTCTAATATCCAGTGGCAAAATAATTGATATAATTTTGATTCCTTATATCCATAGACTTACATTTCACCATAGAAATAGTCACGTTACTTAGAAATTTTTTATAAGTAGGCTTACCTGATGGCAATGATAGGACAGAATGGAAAGATGAGTCCAATTCTGATACATGCTCTCTTAATATCTGAGATTTTGAACTGTGTTCACAGCTACTCCAAGTTGAAGCTGATTGCAAACAAGGCATTTGTGTTGTATTTAAAAATGTTGTTTCTTTTGAAGGCAAAGTCTACAAGGGATAAAAAAAACAACAACTTCATTTTTGCTTAAAAACAGAATCAATCAAGGAAGATATAACAGTTAATCAAATACAATATCTGAATGACACAAGAAAGTCCTAGTTTACTAAATCACCTTGGAGAAAGAGCTTGAAAATGACAAAGGGATATACTCTCTATCATTTATTAAAGGCCATAAACATGATGAGATTTCACTAATCCCCTTTCAGTTTCCAAAAGGAAGAGCAACATCTGTGAAAATGGGCCTTTCCTTTACCTTACAAAATCGTAATAAGGAAAAATGAGTTTGAGGAACTTTGGGTTAAAAGACAATGGCTAGAGGGCACCTGGGTGCTTCAGTAGGATAAGCATCAGACTTCAGCTCAGGTCATGATCTCACAGCTCATGAGTTCTGCTTTGGATTCTATGTTCCCCTCTCTCTCTGCCCCTCCCCCCCCTCTTTAAAATAAACATTTAAAAAGTTAAAAAAAAAAAAAGACAATGGCTACATTCCCTATTGGTGAGAACTATAAGTGATGGTGAGCACGTGCTATGTTAGGATTAAGAATCGTGCATACTGTTTTCCTCACTGTAAATCCGTTACAATCAATGAATGAAACTGGAGTCTCTCCCTCAAATTCCAATGCCAGACTATATCTACACTGGAGTAACTGTGAAGTATTATGAGTACTGTACTATTTATATTAGGTAAAATTTGACTTAAAACATTAAAAAAATGTATAAAACACACAATATGTTACACGAGTTTGCGTTTCTGAAAATAAAGATTTGAGTCCAGGAATTCTAGAAAAACCATGTGGCTAAGCCAAACAAAAGTTATCTTACTACACTAAGAAATACATATTTTGTTTAAAAACTGGATTTTAAATTCTTTTTTTCTGGTTATAAAATTAGTAAACAAGCAAAGATCTATAAAACAGAGAAAATATTTTTAAAATAGAGCTCACCTGTACTCCTTTCCTCAATCTTAACCTCTATTACCCCCTATAATAATATTTGGACTCATTGTGTTATTTAATGTAACTGATATTTAAAATGCTAATAAGAAGTGAGATCTTTAGATGCTATTTTTAAACATTTTATTTTATAAACTTACATGAGGTTTGTCAACTTTCTTGAGTTTGAATTTCCTAGCTAACCTTAGCATTTTCTACACTTCCATAGCACCTTAGGCATATCTATCTCTACAACAGCATTCAACTTTTTCTGGACTATTTTTCTGGACTATTATTAGCTCCTTGAAGGCTGGGACTATAATTTGTCTAATACTGTATTCCCAGAACCTGACACAATCCCTGACATATGGTTGAAACCTGAATGCTAACCAACTGCATTTTATCTTACTTGCTTTAATAAAAATTATGCCTGAGACTATTTCATGGGGGGGGGGGGGGACAGTTCCTGTTAACATATGCTAAAATTTATCATGCAGTGACTTCTATTTACATTCCATTAGCCAAGGCCTCGGTCAGAGTCATAGCTAGCCTCAAGGAAGGTTAAGAAATACAGACATTCTGGAAGGTCAAGTAAATCAATGAGTTTTTATAAAAAGATATAACATGCTTACACATGATTATAATAATGTGAGTTATATCCAAGATTTATTCAGTGATGTATATGTATATATTTATAGGAACAATTGCTATTTTTTATCTTTATAAGATACACTGATGCTTTGGACTCACTCTAGAATTATTTGTTCTTTTATGATGTACTTCAGAAAGATATAAAAAAGTTTTTTGAAATTACAAAGAAGGGTGCTAATCTCCCTTTTCCTTATATGGATAGAGCATATGAATAAAAGGTGATAAAATCTGAATATTTACCATATAATTAGTTTTCTCTTGCAATTTTTTTCCAACTCCAGGAAACCCATTAGCCAATTTGAAACTATCCTAAACAATTTTGGAGACAAGTGAGGGGCATCTAGGAAAAGGTCTTTTTGTTCCCTGCAGAGAAAGTGAAGCCCGGGAGGCTGAAAAGAAATGGATGGAAAAATAAGAGAAAAACCAGGAGATTCTTGCCAATAAAAATTCAAATGTTTAGAGGGTGTGATCAACAGTACCATATGCTGCAGAAGATTCAAGCAAAACAAAGCCAAAAAGTATCCTCTAAACTTCTTGGCTTTAGTAATGAAAAAATTTAACATATATAAAACTACATAATTTACAGGGAATGCATAAAATAAATTATTAGAAGGACACCTATACTTACCATCCTATTTCAAGAAACAGAACAACACTCATATGCCTTCTCGTCCTACCCTACCCTCCTACCCCAATGAGCCTGTGGCAGACATTCCTACTTTCCTCCCGATATCTGTGCTCTCTTTGTGTCTGTTGCAGAACTACTGATTTTCAGCTAGGCACATTTCTCAAGCCTCTTTGGATCTAAAAAATGACTATATTCTAGCCAGGAGACCATGAAGAGAAGTCATATGTGCCACTTCTGGGAAGTGACCTGAAAGGTCACGTATTGCCTCCATCCTTCCATGTTACACTTGAAACATAATGGGGGTGCTGAGCTACCATAACCATGCAGATGAGGATAATACTTAAAAGATCAAACAAAAGAGGAGCCTAGCTCCTAGATAACCATGTGAATGTAGCTGTCATACCTAGGATATTTTCAATCCGTTATAAGACAAAGAGATAAACTTGTATCATGTTTATGACAGTATATAGGGTTTCTGTCAAATGCAGCTGAACCTGTATCTTAACTAATACAATGTGCCTCTTTAACCACATTTTTCTCTTATTATTCCAGGAGTAATCGCTATTCTGAATTTTAATTTCATTATTTCCTTGACTTTCTTTATAGTTTTTTTCCCCCATAAATACATGTAATTCCATATAACTTTTAAAATCTAGGGGCACCTGGGTGGCTCAGTCGGTTAAGCGTCTCACCTCGACTCAGGTCATGATCTCACGGTTCGTGGGTTCAAGCCCCCGCATCGGGCTCTGTGCTGACAGCTAGCTCACAGCCTGGAGCCTGTTTCAGATTCTGTGTCTCCCTCTCTCTCTGACCCTCCCCTGTTCACACTGTCTCTCTCTCTCAGAAATAAATAAAACATTAAAAAATTTTAAAAAAATGAAACACTTATGCTTTGGGGGTGCCAAGGGTGGCTCAGTTAGGCATCCGACTTCAGCCCAGGTCATGATCTCGTGGCTCGTGGGTTTGAGCCTAGAGTTGGGCTCTGTGCTGACAGCTCAGAGCCTGGAACCTGCTTCAGATTCTGTCTCCATCTCTCTCTGCCCCTCCCTCTCTGTCCCTCATGCTCTCCCTCTCAAAAATAAATGTTAAAAGTAAAAAAGATGTACCTAATTACCATTAAAAATAGATAAAATAAAATCTGTATGCTTTAAAATGTATATAGACAGAATATTAAATGTATCTTCCTACTGTATTACCCAACATTATGTGCATATAATTCATCATTCCCTTCTGTTTATAAACATATAGAATGTTTCTTGTTTCTTACTATTATGAACAATGCTAGTATGAATAGCTTGTCTCCTGGCATATGGGTGTAAGAATTTCTCTAAGAGTATGTATACTGTTAGAAATGGATTTACTAGGTTAAAGAAACACATGAATGCATACATTCAATTTCACTAGATGATATGTTGTATTACAAAGTAGTTGTAACTAAATTTATACTCCAACAAGGCAGATATTGGTTCTCACTGAATCAGATTCATGCCAACATGTATACTGTCAAACTTTATTTTTGCTAATCTCAGAGCATACAAATATTATCTTATGATTTAAACTTGCATTGCTCTGTTTAAATTGACCACCTTTTCATTCCTAAAATTGGTCATTCACTTTTCCTTCTTTTGAGAAATACATGTTTTGATTTTTTTTTCTTGGAATGCCTTTTTCATACCGATTTTTAAAGTTTTCTCTACACACTCTAGAAAGTTACAAATCCTTTGACGGTTCTATCTATTGCTCCCTGTCTGAGCTTCTCTTTTCACTTTCTTTTTAGTGTCTTCTGGTCAACAGATGTTAACTGAAATTATTTCCTTAATATACAGTGTATACTTTATATCTTTTTGAGGAAATCTTTCCCTATCCTGAAATCAAAGATATTCTTCCACCCTTTTCCCCCTAGTTTTAAAGTTTTGCCCTTGTACTTAGGTCTCTACTTGAAATTGATTTTTTTGTGCATGATGTGAATACAATCTTAATTTTCTTCTCTTACATGGATCATCAATTTAACCAAACACCTTTTATTGAAAATCCTTTCCCAATTGATCTACAATACTACCTGTGATATATACCACATTTAAGGATCTCTAATGCTATACCATTTGTGTCTATGCTAATAACCAATGTCTTAATTACTACATGCTTAAGTCTTGACATATGACAGTCCAAGTTTCCCCAACTTGTTCCCTAGGAGTGTCTTGGCTATTATTGGCTTTCACTCTTCTGCATAAATTTTTAAAAAGAGTTTAATTTCCAGCAAAAAAATTCAGAACTCTTCTACATTGAATTTGTAAATCAACTGGGAGATTTTTTTATTTTGACATAACTAAAGGTCATCCAATCCATAAATATAAAACATCTCTTCATTTATTTAGGTTCTCTTTAATTTCTTTTAATAAAGAAAAACTTTGTAATTTCTTCTCTAAAAAGTCTTCACATATTTTGTTAGGTGTATTTCTAGGTACTTTAATATTTATTTTTTCAATTGTAAAAGGAATTTAAAAATACAATTGACTTTTGTACTTTGAACATATTCCACAACTTGGCTAAACTTTCTTATTCTAATAATGTATTTGTAGTTTCTTTTACTTTTCTATTATCCAAACATCTTATTTATAAATAGTGACAGTTTAGTTTATTTCACTGAACTGTAAAATCTTTATTATTACATAGGGGGTTCTAAACATACTAGGTGGGTTCATCAGTTCAGTGATGATTAAAAATGATCAAAGGAGATCACTGTTTTTGTTCCATATTATAAAAGAAATGCTTCTAATTTTTCAGAATTAAGAATGATATGGATTAAGAGTAATTATGGGATTTTTCTAGAGGCATATATTCTTTGTAAGAATATATTCCTAGGCTGCCAGAAGTATTTTGTAATATATTAATGTTGAATTTCATCATTTACTTTTCTGTGAACCCACTGAAATGATTACACATGTTTTTCTCTTTTTGAATTTTTTTTTTAAATGTTTTATTTATTTCTAGGAGAGAGAGAGAGAGAGAGACAGCATGAGCAGGGGAGGGTCAGAGAGAGAGGGAGACACAGAATCTGAAGCAGGCTCCAGGCTCCGAGCTGGCAGTCAGCACAGAGCCCGACGCGGGGCTCGAACCCATGAACCGCGAGATCATGACCTAAGCGAAAGTCGGACGCTTAACCGACTAAGCCACCCAGGCGCCCCTCTCTTTTTGAATTTAATAATGTGTTGAACCAATGATATTAAAAAAGTTTTAAATGTCAAGCTTTGGATTATTCTTGAGGTAACTTGCTGGGGTTTATCAATTTTTTTCAAAGAATCAGAAATTGGATTTGTTTACTTTCTACATTGTATGTTGAATTTATTTTTTATGTATATTTGTTTTAGATTTCATTGACTCCTATCTTGATTTCTTTGGGATTAATTAAATATTACATTTCCCCCCTCTGTTAACTTAAATTTATGCATTCTTTTACTTTTTAGTGGTTTTCCTAGATTTTATAATGTGCATTTTTAACTTTTTTTAGAGAATGATACAAATTATTCCTTTTACGATTTCCCTGAAAACAACACATTAGAACACTTTAACTCCATTTACTCTCTTCTTTCTGTATTACTGTTGTTGCCATTTTAATTCTATATATGTTCAAAATACAATATATTACTATTAAAATTTGTAGTACCCATATATTTACCCCTCTGTTGTTCTCAGTTCTTTCCTACAATTCTGTGTTTACAATTCTGTAAATAGAAAATTCTGTTTATAAGATCATGTTTCTTCTTCCTTTGGTATTATTTTACTGCAGATTTGCTGTCAAATTCTCTTAGCTTTTACTAATTCTCAGTTTTTATTATCTGAAACTTTTGTATATCACCACTTTCAAAGGATTTTTTGTGATTATAGAATTCTAGGTTGGTTTTCATTTTTCCTTATAGCATTTTAAGGATATCTTCAATTTCACCTGGCTTCTATTGTTTCTGATGAATAGTGAAGTCTTATTGTTGCCCTGATTTAAAGATAATATGTCTTTTTTAACCTGACTTCTTTTAATATTTTCTGTTTCTTTATTTAGCAGGCTTGCCATAATATGCCTTTATGTAATTTCTATATATTTGCTCTTTCTAAGATTCACAGAACTTCTGGAATCTAGAAGCTGATGTCTTTTTTTAGTTTGGCAAATACTACTTCTGCCCTAATTTATCTCTTCTTTCTTCTAGAACATATATCGGTAGTTTTTCACTGTCACACACTTTTTAAAAAATTCTTTCTTGGGGTGCCTGGGTGGCTCAGTCAGTTAAGCATCTGATTTTGGCTCAGGTCATGATCTCATGGTTCATGGGTTCGAGCCCTGCGTCGGGCTCTGTGCTGACAGCTAGCTCAGAGCCTGGAGCCTGCTTCAGATTCTGTATCTTCCTCTCTCTCTGAACCTCCCCTGCTCATGCTGTCTCTCTCTCTCTCTCCCTCTCTCAGAAATAAAACATTTTAAAAAATTTAAAAAAATTCTTTCTTATCTCTGTGCTTCCCACTTTGGTATTTTATATTAATTTTAGTTTATTAATCCTGACTTTTCTAATTTGTAATCTAATTTGTAGTTAAATTCATCTGGTAAGGTATTAAGTTTCACATGTTGTATTTTCCAGTTTGAAATGTTCACAGGAGTCTCTTTTCAAAAAGTAGATTCCAATTATTGGGAGAAATAGTATGTTTATTTTCTCTACTTGTTCTATTTGTTTTAAAACATATTAGTCACAGCCATTTTAAACTTCTGGGCAGCTAAATCCAGTATCAGAATCACCTGACAGTCTGATGCTATTGTCTGTTTTTCCTCTTGAAGACTAGTCACAGGGTACCATCTTTTGCAATATCTAGTCACCTTTAACTGAATGCCAAATGGCTTTTTTTAAAATCCAAAGTCTCCATATGATGTAATCTTTCTCTAGAGAGAGTTCTCTCTCCCTACTGCTATGTAGATACAGTGCAGATTTCTCTCCTTTAATCTAATCTGAATGCTTCCTAAATTAAGTCTGGGTTGCAGCCCTAGTATGGTTCATGGTTCTGATTTCTTCTTGGCCCTTCAAGGTTTTCATCTAAGTGTTTGATGTATTTTATAAAATTTCTCCCAATTATCCAGACTTGAAGATAATTAAATCTTAAGGGTATACTGAACTGCTTTTAAGGGGCTTTTATCATTTATGTTTTAAGCTTCCTGCTCTGTGCATCCCCAGTATTCAGCAAATGTTGAGGAAAACAATGGCAAAAAAGGTTCTGAAGTGAAAACTGGTCAAGTGATTTAGGTCTGTCAAACATCACCAACAGCATCATCCATGAGCCTGTGCATCAAATTTGAAAATTCCTGCCAAAGCTCAGATAAAAGTGGTTGCACAAGCCTGCTCCCCTAGGTGTTTCCTTCTCTGAAGACATATATATGTTAGACTTTCTCCTCTAACCTCTATATTTATTCATCTCTTTTCACATGTTCCAATTCTTTTTTCTCTAGATGTTTCATTTTGTGTAATTTCATTTACATCTATTCACCAACACATAATTCTCTCTTCAGGTGTATCTATCCACTTAATCATATTACTAATTATCTAAATTTACTTAGATATATTAAAGTTACTTGATTTTACATTTTGTATATGGTAATTGCAACATTTGAAGTTTGCCAATCTGGAACATGATCTTACCTGTTTTAAAACCCAAGTTCTGTCCTTTTATTTTTATTTTTTTTTTAATTTTTAAAATGTTTTTATTTATTTTTGAGAGACAGAGAGACAGAGCAAGCAGGGGAGGGTCAGAGTGAGAGGGAGACACAGAATCTGAAGTAGGCTCCAGACTCTGAACTAGCCATCAGCACAGAGCCAACATGGGGCTCTAACCTATGAACCGTGAGATTATAACCTGAGCTGAAGTCGGACACTTAACTGACTGAGCCACCCTGGCGCTCCCAATTTTTGTCTTTTTATTAAACAAGTCACATCCGAAGCATAACTTCAGACTTTAAAGATATAAAAGGCCTAATCTGTTATTATAAATTCTGTGCATATACTCAATTTTCCATGTTTAATCAGAGCCTAAGGCAGAAAAAGGCAAGCTCTTTGCATCTCTGTGCAGCAGATTTGAGTACTAGTTCATCCATTAACAGAGTAGGTAGCCTTTGAAGGCCCTTGGCTTGATCCAGGATCTCTAATATACCTTCTCATATCTCCCAGTCTAGGCTTCAGCTCCAGTCTATCTCAAGACTACTAAACAAAATTTTCTATCTGTCTCTCTCCCTCTCCTTTCCTTGTTTCATTTTTAATTCCAAAGATTTCCATTTTTCTAGTCAGATTAACCATACATTATATAAAATATCCTTTACATTTTACACCACATTGCAGGAACCATGAGTTCTGCAGTAGGTCTGGCAATTCAAAGGTGACTCTGACTTTAAAAAAATATATATTTCAATAAAATGCTTTCGTTGGTCACCATACTACAGTAGGAGGAAGAATAAAATAAGAAACCAGAGACATTGCAGTGTTTCTCTAGGAACCCAACATTTGAAAGAGATAAATACAAACACTTTCAAACTTATAGTGGAGGAAAGAGATTAAACAATAGCTAAATGAAATATCCTATTTAAAAATTAATTTTGAAAGAGGAAGAGGTATTTCCATTTCTTTCCATGAATAAGTACAGCTATGGGACTTATATCAAACAACTGAACATCAAACAACTTGGACAATAGGCAGCAGATGACAGTTATACTTGAAAGAAGAAAACAAATGCAGCAATCCTATAAATCTAGCAGCTTTTTGCGTGAAGGTATGTTTTCCGATTTTGGCACACGGAGAGGGGTCCAAGTAGAGCATGACACTCTACCTGATTTGAAGAGACAGATATTAAAGTTTGGGGAGAAAAAGGTAGCTACAATCTATAGAAGAGAGTGCCCTAAGAGAGGAAGCAATGCAGAGAAATGCCTCCAGAAATGCACATGGGGTCCTTTTCTACTGTTTGTCAAATAATAATCTACACATGTATATAATGAAGCAACAAAGGCTAGTCTAAGAACAATTAATTTGGCAGGAGGTGGGGGGAGGAAGAGGAAGCAGGAAAAAGGAACAAACACATGGGGGAAATAAAAAACAACAAAATGGTATATTTAAACCTAACTACATTATAATTAATTAAATATAAATGGTCCAACTACTCCAATTAAAAGGCACGAATCATATTGGATAAAAAAAGACCTAAACATATACAGTCTATGAAAAAAACACTTTAAATATAATGTCATAAATAAGTTATAATTAAAAACTATGGAAGCATACCACCCAAGCACTAATCATTAAATTAGTGCCAATGTGGGGCACCTGGGTGGCTTAGTCGGTTAAGCATCCAACTTTCGCTTAGGTCATGATCTCACGGTTCGTGGGTTCGAGCCCCGCGTCGGGCTCTATGCTGACTGCCAGCTCAGAGCCTGAAGCCTGTTTCAGAGTCTGTGACTCCCTCTCTCTCTGACCCTCCCCTGCTCACACTGTCTCTCTCTCTCCTAGAAATAAATAAAACATTAAAAAAAATTAAAAAAAATTAAATTAGTGCCAATGAAAATAGATTTCAGGATGTGGCCATACATATAAGAATAAAAGGGCCAAATCATAAAGACATAAAAATAAAATGTCCATGTAGGTACTAAGCAAACTTCCAAATATCTGAACCAAAAGCTGAAATAACTACAAAGAGAAAGAGTTAACTCCACACTTATGATTGGATATTTTAACACAAGTAGGATAAAAATAAGATTATACAAAAATTGACCATTATTATCAACTAAATAAACCTAATAAACATTTGTAGAAAACTCAATTAAAAAAATAAAAAAGAATATATACTCTTTTCAAGTGTGCACGTAATATTCACCAAGATGGACTCTATAACAAGCTATAAAACAAGTCTCAATAAATTTAAAAGTACTGATTCCTACATTAGTATATTTTGTAATCACAGTGGAATTAAATAACAAATCAGTAACATAAATATATTTGGAAAAATGCCCAAATATCTGAAAATTAAACACAATTCTAAATAATGCAGGGTTAAAGAGGAAATCATATGAGAAATCAGAAAATATTTTGAAGTGAAACATATCAAAAATCATAGGAGGGGCGACTGACTGACTCCGTCAATTAAGTATCCGACTCTTGATTTTGGCTTGGGTCATCATCTCACAATTTATGGGATCAAGCCCCACACTGGGCTTGTGCTAAAAGCACAGAGACTGCTTGGGATTCTCTTCCTTCCTCCCCTCCTCTGCTTGTGCTCTTTCTCTGTCTTTCTCAAAATAAACAAACATTAAAAAAAAAAAAGAAGTTAGAAAAAGGGATGGAGGGAAATTAATCCCAAAGTAAGCATCATTAACTTATGATACCAACACACACCCAGTAGAATAGCTGACTTTAAAAGAACTGATAAAATTCTGTTGGATATGGGACAATTTGAACTCCCATACATTGCTGGTGGTAATGTGAAATGATACCATCCAAAAACAAGGACACAAAAAAATTGTATACTTATAGCAGCATTACTCATAATTTCCAAAACCCAGAAATAATCCAAAAGTCCAAGAGCTAATGAATGTATAAAAAATTGTGAATGGTCACAATTGTGATATCACACAATATAATACTACCCTGTATTATACTCCTGTTTAATCCTTTTTGACTACTGTTTTCTTTTACCACTATTCTAATGTATTTGGATCTCTTTTTGGGTGTGTGCATTATTGTAGAATATCATTTTAATATTTTAATAAATTTAATATTTAAGTTTACCCAGTATGAAGCCTCAGCTAGCACAAGCATTCTTTCAAAATGGCTTCTGTGTAGGGCCAGCCCTGCCCACCAATGTACCCAAAGCATTATACTCTAGGCATAAGAGGAGTGCATATATACCCCACACATAGAACAACCCTAGAGCACGTGGTTCTGTTGACAATGAGAGATTAGGCTTCTAGGCCCAACAGGATACCTTCTACATCAGACTATTCCTTCCAAATCAATAGACAAAGCTGACATACCTCATGCATATAAACGCACAGACTCATGCAAAATGTGAAGACAGAAAAATAGGTTTAAAATGAAAGAAGATGACAAAATTTCAGAAAAATAACTAAATGAAATGGAGATAAGCAATCATATTTGACAAAGATTTCAAAGTAATGGCCATAAAGATGCTCACCAAATTCAAGAATGGATGAATACAGTGAGAATTTCCAGAAGTTTAAAAAAAAAATCAGACTTGAAAAACATAATAACTGAAATGAAAACTATACTAGAGCAAATCAACAAACAGATCAGTGGATACATAAGAACAGATCATCAACCTGGAAAAAAGGATAGTGGAAATCATCTAAGCTGAACAGCAAAAAGAAAAAAAATAATTTAAAAAAAGATAATTGAAGGAACCTCTAGGACACCAACAAGCATACTAACATTCGAATTATATGAAGTCCAAAAGGAGGAGAGAGAAAGGGGCAGAAAAATCATCTGAAGAAATGGTAGCTGAATATGTCCTTAACTGGGGGAAGAAAGCAGACATACAGACCCAAGAACCAAACAATATGAACTCAAAGAATTCCACACCAAGACACGTAATTAAAATGGTAAAAATGAAAGAAAAAGAGATAATCTAAAAAGCAAAAACAGAAAAACAACTACCTACATACAAGGGAATATCATTAAGACTATCAGTTGAATTTGCAGAAACTTTGCAGGCCAAAAGGGAGTGCCTTGCTATACCTACAATGCCTAAAGGAAACAAACAAACAAACAAAAAAACCCATAAACCAAAAATACTTTGTCCAGCAAGACTATCATTCAGAAATGAAGAAGAAATAAAAGAACAAGAGAAGAAAGGAACAGAGAAGAACCACAAAAACAACCAGAAAACAATTAATGAAATAACAATTAAGTTCAAGCTATCAATAATTACTTTAAATTGAAATGGATTAAATCTTCCAAGCAAAGACACAGATAGGGTAACTGGATGGATTAACAACAAAAAAAGATCCATCTATTACTGCCTACAGAGACTCATTTTAAACCTAAAGACACATATACACTGAAAGTGAAGGGAAGGAACAAAATATTCCAAGTGAAAATGAAAAGAAAGCTGGAGTGGCAATGCTTGTATCAGACAAAATAGATTTTAATACTTATGTTAGACAACATAGATTTTAAGACAAAGACACTAATAAGAGACAAAGAAGGGCATTTCATAATGATAAAGAGATCAATCCAACAAAATGATATAAGACCTGTAAGTACGGATGCATTCAACAAAGAAGCACCTAAATATATAAAGCAAATATAAATAGTAATTAAGGGATAAGTTGATAGTGATACAGTAGTAGGGCAATACTCTTCTTACATAGATGGACAGATCCTCTAGACAGAAAATCAGTATGGAAACTGACACAAATGGTATATTAGATCAGATGGACTATGTACACATACACACACACACACACACACACACACACACACAAACACTCCAAAAACAGCAGAACACACATTCTTTTCAAGGACATATGGGACATTCTCCAGGACAGATCACATGTTATACCACAAAACAAGTCTCAATAAATATAAGAAGAATAAAATCCTATCAAGCATCTGTTCCAATGACAGTGGTATGAAAATAGAAATAAATTACAAAAACAAATAGAAAAAAAACACACAAACACATGGAAGCTAAACAACATTCTACTAAACCACCAACGGGTCAACAAAGAAATCAAACAGAAAATGAAAAAACACCTTGAGACAAATGAAATAAAAACACAACACTCCAAAATCACCAGGACATAGCAAAAGCAGTTCCCAAGGGGAAGTTTATAGAGATTGAGGGCTACTTCAAGAGAAAAGGAAAATCTCAAATAAATAACCTAACCTTAGACCTAAAGGAATTAGAAAGTAAAGACCAGACTTAGTAGAAAGAAATAAAGATCAGAGCAGCAATAAATGAAATAAGGAATAAAATAAAAAAAAAATAACCCCAAAAACAATGAAAAGATCTGTGAAACCAGGAGATGTTTGACAAGTCAGAATTGATAAACTTTGGCTAGACTCATCAAGAAGAGAGAGGACTCAAAATCAGAAATGGAAGAGAAGTTACAACTAACACTAGAGAAACACAAAGTATTTTAAGAGACTACTACAATTATGCCAACAAATTGTGCCAACAAATTTGACAACCTAGGAGAAATGAAAAAATTCCTACTAACATACAATCTTCCCAGACAAATCAGAAAGAATAGAAAATCTAAACAGGTCATTTATTACTAATGAAATTGTATCAGTAATCAAGAAACTTCAAACAAACAAAAGTCCTGGACCAGACAACTTCACAGGTAAATTATACCAAACATTTAAAGAGTTAATATTTATCCTTCACAAACTATTTCAAAAAATTGAAGAGGAAGGAATGCCTTCAAATTCACTGTATGAAGCATGCATTACCCTGATACCAAAACCAGACAAAGACACTACAAAAACAATGTAGGCCAATATCCCTGATGAACACAGATACAAAAGTCTGAACAAAATAGTAGCAAACCAAATTCAGCAATATCAAAAGGATCAAAAATTATGATCAAGTAGGACTTATTCCAGGGATAAAAGGGTGGTTCAATATCCACAAATCAATGTAATACACCACATTAACAAAATTAAAGATAAAAATCATATGGGGGCTCCTGGGTGGCTCAGTTGGTTAAGTGTCCATCTGACTCTTGATGTCAGCTCAGGTCATGATTTCATGATTTGTGAGTTTGAGCCCTGCGCCAGGCTCAGTGCTAACAGCACAGTGCCTCCTTGGGATTCTCTCTATCTCTCAATAAATAAACTTAAAAAAAATCATATGGAGTGCCTGGGTGGCTCAGTCAGTTAAGCGTCTGACTCTTGGTTTTGGCTCAGGTCATGATCTTATAGTTTCGTGAGTTCAAGCCCCGTATTAGGCTCTGCGATGGCAGCATGGAGCCTGCTTGGATTCTCTTTCTGCCTCTTGCCCACTTGCACTATCTCTGTCTTTCTCAAAATAAACAAACTTAAAACAATTTTTTTAAATCATATGATCACCTCAACAGATGAAGAAAAAGCTTCTGACAAAATTAAACATCCATTTATTATAAAAATACTCAACAAAGTAGGTATAGAAGGAACATATCTCAGCATAATATAGACCATATATGACAAAACCACAGCTAACTTCATACTAAGCAATGAAGAGCTAAAAGCTTTTCCTCTAAGATCAGAAACAAGACAAGAATGGCCACTGTTGCTTTTTTATTCAAGATAGTATTAGAATCCTAGCCACAGTAGCCAGACAAGAACAAGAAATAAAAGACATCCAAATTGAAGTCAAACTACTACTATTCTGCCATTATGTTCATGACATACTGTATATAGAAAACTCTAAAGATTCCATTAAAAAAACGTAGAATAAATTGAGTAAAGTTGTAAAATACAAAGTTAGTACACAGAAACCTGTTGTGTTTCTAAACATTCATAATGAGCTATCAGAAAGAGAAATTAAGAAAACAATCCCATTTACAATTCCATCAAGAAGAATCAACTACCTGGGGTGCCTGTTCAGCTCAGGTCATGATCTTGTGGTTCATGAGTTTGAGCCCCACATCGGACTCTGTGTTGACAGCTCGGTGCCTGGAGCCTGCTTCCAATTCTGTGTCCCCTCTCTCTCTGCCCTTCCCTGGTTGTGCTTGCTCGCTCTCTATCTCCCTCCCAAAAAATAAATAAAACATTAAAGAAAAAGGATAAATTACCTAAGAATAAATTTAACTAAAAACATGAAAGACCTGTACTCTGAAAACTGTAAATCACCAAAGAATGACATTGAAAACAACATAAATAAATACAAAGATATACCATGCTCATAGACTGGAAGAATTACTATTTTTAAATGTCCATACTACTCAAAGTAATCTACAGATTCAATGCAATCACTATCAAAATGCCAACAGCATTTTTTCACAGAACTGGAATACTCCTAAAATTTGTACGGAAACACAAAACCCCAAAGAGCCAAAGCAATCATGAGAAAGAAGAACAAAGCTGTAGTAATAAAAACAGTATAGTGCTGGCACACACACAAAAAATATGTATAGATCTAGGAAAAGAATAGAGGGTTCAAACCACATTTATATGACCAATTAACCTAAGACAAAGGAAGCAGGAATATACAGTGTAGAAAAGATTGGTTATTCAACAAATGATGTTAGAAAAATTGAGTAAGTCATGCAAAAGAATGAAACAACCATCTTCTTACACCGTATACAAAAGTAAACTCAAAATAGGTTAGTAAAGACTTACATGTAAAATCTAAAACCATAAAGCACCTAAAAGAAAACATAGACAATAGAGTCTTGGACAGTGGTTTAGCAATTTTTTTTTTTTTTTGATCTGTCCCTTCAGGCAAGGGCAACAAAGCACAAATACACATGTAGGACTACATCAAACTACAAAGCTTTGGCATAACAAAGAAAGCCAACAAAATACAAAGGCAATCTACTGGATGGGAGAAAATATTTGCAAGTGATATATTTGATACATCCAAAATATATAAAGAACTCATACTCAACACCAAAAAAATCAAATAATCTGATTTAAAAATGGACAGAGGATTGAAACAGGTGTTTTTCCAAAGACAACGCACAGATAGCCAACAGATACATGAAAAAGGTGTTCAATATCAATCATCATCAGGGAAATGCAAATCAAAACCAAAATGAGATATCAACCCACATCAGTTAGAATGACTAATACAAAAAAGACAGTATACAACAAGTGTTGGTCAGGATGTGGAGAAAAGGGAACCCTCATGCACTGAGAATGTCAACTGGTGGAGGTATTATGAAAAATAGAGCAGTTATTCCTGAAAATTTAAACTAGAAATACTATACAATCCAGCAATTCCACTTTTGGGTATTTATCTGAAGGAAACAAAAATACTAATTTGAAAAGATACGCACTTGCATGGTTTATTACAGCATTGTTTACAATAGCCAACATATGGAAATAACCTAAGCATACATCAATAGATAAATGGATAAAGAAGATGTGGTGTGCACACATGTGCACACGTGCAACACACACACACACACACACACACACACAGAAATATTAGCTATAAAAAAGAAGAAAAACCTTCCCATTTGCAACAACATCGATGAACCTAGAGGGTATTATGCTAAGTGAAATTAAGTCAGACAGAGAAAAATATATACCATATGATTTCACTTATATGTGGAATCCAAAAAACAAATGGGCATTAAAACAGATTCATAAATAGGGAGAATTGGTGGTTGCCAGGGGGAGAGGGGGGCTAGAGAATGAGTGAAATAGTTGAAAAGTATTAAGAGGTACAAACTTTAAGTTATAAAAGAAATGTCCAAGCATTATAGCATGGGAAATATAAATAACATTGTAGTAACTTTGTATGGTGACAGATGGCAACTAGACTTATTGTGGTGATCATATACATTGTAATGTATATAAAATGTCAAATCACTATGCTATAAACCTGAAACTAATATTATGTGTTAACTATACCTCAATAAAAATTACTTATTAATAGGAAAAAACCCAATTGCCTTTTTGGCAGACCTGAAAAAGTCAACCTTCAAATTCATATGTACATACAAGGGGTCCTGAATAGCCAAAACTATACTGAAAACAAAACAAAACAAAATTAATGAAGTTGCAGGACTCACATTTCTTAATTTCAAAACCTAGTATAAATCTACATTAATCTAAACACTGTAGTACTGGTATATAGACAGACATGTAGAACAATGGAACAGAACTGAGAGCATTGACTAAATCCATACTCTTAGGGCCAACTGATTTTCAACAAGGGTGTCAGGACCATTCAATGGAGAAAAAATAGTCTCATCAACAAATGGTGCTGGGACATCTGGATATCCACAATTAGGAAGCAAAAGACTAAAGCAAGAGTCCTATCTAACACCATATATAAGATTTAACTCAAAATGGATCAATGACTTAAACATAAGAGCTTAAAGCCATAAATATCTTAGAAGAACACAGAGAGGGTTAGGCAATGGAGCCTTAGATATAAAAAAGCATGAAGAACAAAATAAAAAATAAATAAATTGGACTTGACTGAAATTAAAAACTTTGTGCATCAAAACACAATGTCAAGAAAATAAAAAGAGAACCCACAAAATAGGGGAAAATATGGGAGAATATATCAAATCATATATCTGATAAGGGTGCAATATCTGGAACATATAAAGGACTCTTATATGTCAATAGTACAGAGACAACACAATTAAAACATGGGCAAAGAATAGAGTTTTCACCAAAGATCTACAAATGGCCAGCAAACACATGAAAATACGCTCAGCATCATTAAATGTTGGGGAAATGCAAATCAAAACCATAATGAGGTACCACATCACACTCACTAGGATGTGTGTAGTAAAAAAAAGAAAAAAGGAAAAGAGTAAGTATTGTTGAGAAATAACAAGTATAGAAGATTTAGGAACCTCATACACTGTTGGTGGGAATGTTCAGCTGCTGCAGAAAACAGTTTACCATATGACCTTGCAATTCTACTACTAGGTATATCCCTCCAAAATTGAAAACACATATTCAAACAAGTACATATACATACATATTCATAATAGAACTATCCACAATTGCCTAAAGGTGCAAACAACCCAAAGTCCATTAATGGGTGAAATGATTAACAAAATGTGGTGTATACATACAATGAAATATTATTCAGTCATTAAAGAGTCAAGTACCAATTCTACAATCTAGATGAGCCTCAAAAACATTATGCTAATAGAAAAAAGACACAAAAGGTCACATGTTGTATGATTACATTCATAGAGAATATTCAAAAATAGACAAATCCATAAAGGAATTGGTGGTTGCCAGGGGTTGGGGATTTGAGGTAATGGGAAGAAATTGGCTGATGAATAAGGGGTTTTAGTTTGGAGTGATGAAAAATTTTTGGAACTAGATACAGTTAGTGATTGCATAATACTGAATATGTACTAAATGCCACTGAATTGTTCACTTCAAAATCGCTAATATGAATTTAACCTCAATAATATTTTTTAATTTTTAAAGTTTTTTAAGTTTACTTATTTATTTTGAGAGAGACAGAGACTGGGTAAGTTGGGGAAGGGCAGAGGGGGAAAGAGAGAGACAGAGAGAGAGAGAATGTATTCCAAGCAGGCTCCACGCTGCTAGGGTAGAGCCCCATGCAGCGTTTGAACTCCTGAAAGGGTGAGATCATGACCTGAGCTGAAACCAAGAGACAGACACTTAACTGACTGAGCCACCAGGTGTCCCGATAAATTACTTTTTAATACAAACTGATTGGTGATATGAAATAATGAACTGCACCATTGCCTGCAAAAGCAAACAGTGTAAATAATCCAAATATTCAGTAACATCTGACTGGCTAGCTACATTACAGTATATCCATACACTGAAATACCATAAAAAAGAATAAGGAAGCTCTAAAATAAACTGATGTGAAAAAGTCTCTAAAATGTACTGTTTACTAGGGGGAAAAAGGAAGGTACTGAATAGTTAATATAACAAATTGCTATTCCTGTTAAAATGTGGGGGCTAATTATACCTATATATATGTATATTCATCTACATATGCATAATTATATCTATATATATATTCATCTACATATGCATACAGATAGAATGAATGATGTAGTAGAAGCTACTAACACTGGTTACCTTTTTACGGGGTAGGTAGGTATAAGCAGGATAGAAGGGCAGGAGACTGCAATTCATACCTTTCCAAATTTTTCATCTTGAATCATACATAGTACTTAGTTACTTTTTTGAAAGTCTCTAGCAAGTTTTAAGCTTTTAAAATGATTAAATACAAAAATTATCTAAAGCCTAAGTATAAATGTAGTAAGTAATTAGAAAGTAATCACATGTAATCCTGAAACAGATCAAGCAATAGAACACTGCCTGTACTCCAAAGGTCCTTATGTAGCTCTTAATTGTTAGCCCCTTCGTTTCCCCAGAGGTGGCCACTATCCTAATTTGTTATCTACTCACTTCTTTTTCCTTTACATTTTTACTTTTTTTAATGCAACCTTAAACAATATTGATTTAATTTTTACCTGCTTTTAACTTAATATAAATGGAATTTATCCATGATGTTGCATTTTTCTGAACACACTGTGATAAAGAATTTCATTATATGAATATATCAAAACTATTCATCAATTCTATTATTGATATATCACTGGATTATTTACTGTTTGTAGATATCACAAATAGTGCTACTCTGAACATTATTATACATGTACTGTTGATGCACAAAGTCACTGTTCTAGGATATTTTTCTAGGCGTGTAATCTTAAGTTAAAACTATGTTTATCTTCAACTTTACTACAAAATACCAAATTTTCTATCAAAGTGCTTGTACCAACTATTTTCCCATCAGCACTAAGAGCTTCCATTGTTCTACATTCACACCAATAATTGATATTATTTTATTTAAAAAATGTTCCCAATCTAGTGGGTATAAAGGGTATCTCATTGCTTTAATTTTCATTAATTATCAGTGAAGTGGCTACTTTTTAATATTTGTTAATGGGTAGAATTTTCATGAAGTGGCATTTACAAGTGTACATTTTTAACTGGTTGACAATTTTTTTCTTTTAGTAATTCTTCATATTCTTGCTATGAGTTCTATGTTGGTTGTATGTGTAGCAAATATCTTCTGTCACATGGTTGCTTGTATTTCACTGACTTTCCAATAGAAATTCTTCATTTTAGGGGCGCCTGGGTGGCTCAGTCGGTTAAGTGGCTGACTCTTGGTTTCAGCTCAGATCATGATCTCATGGGTTCGTGGGTTCAAGCCCTGCATCAGGCTCTGTGCTGGCAATATGGAGCCTGCTTGGGATTCTTGGTCTCCCTGTCTATTTTTCCCCCACTTGTTCTCTTTCAAAATAAATAAACTTAAAAAATTGAAAAATTTTAATGTAATTAATTTTGCAGCTTTATGGTTTATTAGGATATTTTCCTACTTCGACATCATCATACATAAAATGCCTTTTAATGTTTTTTATTTAATTCTATAATCTACCTGTATATTATGATTATACATACTAGGGGACAGGAATCCAACTGCATTTCCCTCATTTGAATAGCTAATTTTCCTAGCAACATTAACTTAAAAGATAACTCTTTTCTCACTGTTCTCCAGTACCACTTGTCTTAAATCAAGTGCCCATATACATTGAGTCTTTCTCTGAGCTATTTATTTCTTTGCCTAGGCTTGTACCTGTGTTCCAGAATACCACAATGTCTTAATTCCCACAGCTTTAGAATACTATTTAGTATGTGGCAGAACAAGTCCTTCTGTTGTATTTTTTAAATTTGTTTTTATTTTTATTTTTTTTTAATTTTGCAACTCTTTTTTTTTTTTTTTAATGTTTTATTTATTTCTAGGCAAGAGAGAGAGACAGCATGAGCAGGGAAGGGTCAGAGAGAGAGGGAGACACAGACTCTGAAACAGGCTCCAGGCCCCGAGCTGGCAGTCAGCACAGAGCCCGACGCAGGGCTCGAACCCATGAACCATGAGATCATGACCTAAGCGAAAGTCGGATGCTTAACCGACTAAGCCACTCAGGCGCCCCTAAATTTGTTTTTAATGTTTATTTATTTTTGAGAGAGAGAGAGCATACAATTGGGGAAGGGCAGAGAGGGAGGGAGACACAGACTCTGAAGCAGGCTCCAGGCTCTGAGATGTCAGCACGGAGCCTGACAGGGAGCTCAAACTCATGAACTGTAAGATCATGACCTAAGCCAAAGTCAGACTCTTAACTGACTGAGCTACCCAGGTGCACCCCCTCCTGCTGTGTTCTTTGAGAGTGTCATATTTATTCTTGACCTTTGTGTTGCCATATACATTTTTAAATGTTTGTTTATTTTTGAGAGAGAGTGCACACACAAGCGAGGGAGGGGCAGAGAAAGAAGGAGACAGAGGATGCAAGCGGTCTCTGTGCTGTCAAGCCAGCGGAGCTTGAACCCACGAACTGTGAGATCATTGACCTGAGGGGAAGTTAGACGCTTAACCCAGGTGCTCCACCATATACATTTTAAAATGAATCTGTCAAAGCATGCAAAAACAACAAAAAAGTAAAAACCAAATACTTAAACCACCTTTTGGGATTTTGATAGGCACTGTATTAAAGCTATGAGTCAATGTGGAAAGAATGGACTTCTTTGCAATAAGATAGTGTTCCCATTTATGAACGTATTTTTCCATCTAGATGTTCTTTAATATCTCTCAACAAAGTTTTGTAAATTTGTCTGTAATGGATTTGTACATCTTTGGCTAAATACATTGCAAAGCACCTGATAATTTTTGAGAACTGCTGTGAATGGTATCGTTAAAAAACAATTTTACGTTCTGCTGGAAAATAATTTTATAAACTATTAATTCACATAGCTCATCTTTTGGATTTTCTATAAACTGTCTACAAATGACTATTTTAATTTTTCATTCTAGGTTTTAAAATTTTTTAATGTTTGTCCAACTGTGCTGAATGGTCTTTGTGGTAAAAGGCAGAATAAAAATGGCAATAGCAAGCATCTGTGTCTTTCTCAACCTCAAAGGCAAATTCCTCAGTGTTCACCATTAAATACAATGTTTAACATGTACTTTTTTAGGTAAGTTTTTAAAAATCAGAGTAAAAATGTAACTTTCAGAGCATCTGACTAGCTTAGGCGATAGAGAATGCAACTCTTTATATTAGGGTTCTAAGTTCAAACCCCACATAGGGTACAGAGATTACTTTTTTAAATTTTAATAAAGGAATATAAAATTAAAAATAAACTCTTAAAGGGGCGCCTGGGTGGCTTAGTCGGTTGAGCGTCCGACTTTCGCTTGGGTCATGATCTCGCGGTTCGTGGGTTCGAGCCCCGCGTTGGGCTCTGTGNCTGTGAGATCATGATCTGAGCTGAAACCAGGAGTCAGACATTAACTGACTGTACCACCCAGACGTCCCTAAAAATTATCTTAAAAATGGAAATAGGAGTGGTTTCTGTTTACACTTCCAGCATTAGGAAAATTCATTCAGGTTTTTTCCATATGTAAAATGAGAGATTTGAACCAGAGGTGTTTGAAGACTTCATTCTGTCCTAAATTTGCATAGGAGTGTGATGACAGTAAATAAGAGGCCTTTTAAGAAATTGCTGAGGAGCAGGGTGCCTGGGTGGCTTAGCCGGTTGAGCGTCCGACTTTCGCTTGGGTCATGATCTCGCGGTTCGTGGGTTCGAGCCCCGCGTTGGGCTCTGTGCTGACTGCCAGCTCAGAGCCTGGAGCCTGTTTCAGAGTCTGTTATTCCCTCTCTCTCTGACCCTTCCCTGCTCATGCTGTCTTTCTCTCTCTCTCTCTCTCCTAGAAATAAATAAAACATTAAAAAAATAAATTTAAAAAAATAAACTCTTAAAAATAGGCATGTAACTTTCTATTCCAGAGTTCTTATCATGAAGGTATAAGTAGTATTTTCAGATCTTGCTTTCTGTACTACTTAGAAAATCAAATGATTTTTTACCTAAGACCACTTTTAACTAAACAGTAAACTAATTTATTCCTAATGTTAAACTAATCATGCATTCTTCCGACTTTGTCAAGAGGTCATATTCATTTTATATATTGCTGGGTTTTATATATTGCTGAGTGTTAGGACTTTGTTTAGAATTTCTCCATCTCTGTTTATAACAGAGATCAGCCTAAAATTTTCCTTTTCTTACTGCTCTTATTATTTATGTAAAGAGTGTATTAGACTCAATTTCTTTTCTCTGAATTTGCATAAGTTTGGAATTTATTTTCCTTGATTATTCACTAGCATCTGATATTTAGTGAAGTCATCTCAATCTCAAGTTTTCTTGTGAAAAGAATCTTACTATTTTTTTTATTTTTTAAATTTTAGAGAGAGAGCAAGCAGGGGAGAAGGGCAGAAAGAGAGAGGGAGAATCTTAAGCAGGCTCACGCTCAGCGTGAAGCCTGATGTGGGTCTTGATCCCATGACCTGGGGATCATGTCATGACCTGAGGCAAAATCAAGAGTCGGATACTCAACCAACTGAGCCACGCAGCTACCTCTCTTTTGAGAAGAATTTTAATTATGGATTCAACTTCTTTAATGGTTATAAACTATTCAGGCTGGTTTTTTATTCACCTTTGACATACTACATATTTTTAAGGACTCTGTCCAATTTATATTATTTTCAAATTTAAGGACATACAGTTACCTTTTTTCTATTTTTATTAAAATTTACTTTTTTAGCAGGACACAGTGCTACTCTGTAATTTAGGGTTCTATTTTTTAAAAATTTTTTATTATATTTGTGAGAGAGACGAAGAGGGAGAGAGAGCATGTGAGTGGGGCAGAGAGAGAAAGGGACAGAGGACCTGAAGCAGGCTCTGTGCTGACAGCAGAGAGTAGGTAGGAGAGTGGTGGGGAATGTTCGCCTTTCTTTAGTGGCTTAAAAGAATAAAGGTGAGCTATAAAGAAAAAAGACATAATCGAGGATTATACGTTTAAAGCAAATGACTTAAAGTTTGCTTACTTGTGCTCTGAAAAGTTTCACTCAGCCACGTTAAAATGGACTTTATAGAATTATGAATCACATGACATTAAGTTGAAAGCCAGATTTGGCACACGTTCTACTGCTGCTTAATCCCTAATAGAAATGTTACTATATCAGCTGGCATTTTACAAAATGGATTCAGCATTACCATAATTTGCTGTGACTCCTCTTCTATTCCTAAAATTTTTCTTTTATCATATCAAATCAGTTAAGAATAGTCATTTCTGCTTTGAACTATTTTTTTTAAATATCTGTTTCATTCTACTCTTTGTAACCTTACATTTGGACTACTATAATAGCCTCTTTAATTGATCTGTGTCTCCAATCTCTTCCCAGAGTAAACTGTCTTGTTCAAAGGCACCAAGTCAATCCTTCAAAAATAATACTTTGATCATTTTACTCCCCCACAGAACTATCACTGATTCCCAGTGTTGGCATAATCACTGAACCATACTCATCATCATCATCATTCACAATTGATGAGGACTTGACATGCCAGCCACTGAGCTAAGTACCTTTCAAATATGTTATCTTTTTTATATTTTTTAAACATTTATTCATTTTTGAGAAAGAGAGAGAGACAGAGCATGAGCAGGGGAGGGGCAGAGAGACACACACACACAGAATCTGAAGCAGGCTCCAGGCTCTGAGCTGTCAGCACAGAGCCTGATGTGAGGCTTGAACCCACAAACCGTGAGATCCCAATCTGAGCCAAAATCAGACACTTATGTCTCAAATATATTATCTTATTTAATATCAACCGAACTATATATGGTAAACCTATTTTTTTCCCTTTTCTTCACTGCCTGATTCAGGTGATATCTTAATTTGAGGTTATGCATTGCCCCAAGGTAGACCCCAAGTGGAAGAATGCTTAATAGCCACAAATTCCTCCTATTGCTATATATATGGATGCCTCTTTTCTGCAGATATCCCCTAAAGGTGAAGTCTATTTCTCCACCTCCTTAAATCTGGGCTGCCACGTGACTGGCTTTGCTCCACCATCAAATGCAGTGGAAATGAGGTTATTGAGACCCAAGGCCTGGGCCTCAAGACTTGCAACTTCCTCTGCTATCTTGGAACTGCCCTGAAGTACCATGTAGGGAAGCCATCCCTAGCTACTGCACAATGAAGGCCACAAGAAGGAGAGCTGAATCTCCTCAGACAACATCCAGCACTACCTGCCAGATAAGCAGGTGAGGCTAGCTTTAGCTTGTTCCAGCTAAACTGACCCTCCAGCCGAATGTAGCCCACATGAGAGTAGCCCTACATTTGTGGGTAAGGAAAATGAGGCAATGAGTGATTTAGACAATACTACATACCATAAGAACAACAACCAATATTTCAATCCAAACAATATGTCTTCCAGGCCTATGTATGAAACTACTAGAAAGTGTTACTTCCCTCTAGGAAATAATTTTCTGGCTCTCTAGAATTTGATATCTTCCCGATTTATCTACAATTACATAAAGCATATTTTCTCAAGGAAATAATGTCATACATTCTATATATTTCTGAGTCAACCCATAAACACCTCTGGAGTACAGAACTATTGCAGCATGGTGAGAAATTTTTAAACCAACATACTTCCACTGTCTAGAGCAGATGCTCCAGCAGGTAGAGCTGAAGTCAGGATGGCACAGAAGGGGAAAAGTTGGTTTCCCAGCTAAGTAAGAATACATTCTGGCCTTTAAGACACATCCTGTTCTTCATTTAAGCAGACATTTCCTATACCATTAAATTAGCATATTTTCTATTTCAAAGTCATTATTCTGTTACCTCAATTCGGATTTTTCTTCTTCCTGACCTTCATGTAGAAGAGCATATTATATCTTGATTTGCTGAAACTTATCTTTTGTGTTACATTTTAATTTGCATGTTTGTGCCTTATTGCCCCAACAGGAATTTCAATTTCTGTAAAACCAAGTCTTTATTTTTCTTAAAAATTCTTAAATTATTTGCTCATAAAAAGAGACGCATGCACAAAAAGCTTATAAAGCTAATTCCACAATTTAAAAAATGAAAACTTTAAAATGGAAATTTTATTATATATACATTAACTTATACACCTTAATTATTTTATTAACCCACCCACCTATGATCTGATAATCAAATAACAAAGGTGAGAATTGACCTCCTATGCCAAGAACACTACTTGTACAGATTTGTCTTGAGAAATATACAAAAGAACACAGAATAACAGAGTTTGTAATAGGAATAGTTCTAAAGGAGAAATATCCAAAATATATTAAAAACCCCATGTAACGTGACACTAAAAAAACAAATAATATGGGGCGCCTGGGTGGCTTAGTCGGTTGAGCGTCCGACTTTCGCTTGGGTCATGATCTCGTGGTTCGTGGGTTCGGGCCCCGCGTCGGGCTCTGTGCTGACTGCCAGCTCAGAGCCTGGAGCCTGTTTCGGAGTCTGTGACTCCCTCTCTCTCTGACCCTCCCCCTGCTCATGCTGTCTCTCTCTCTCTCCTAGAAATAGATAAAACATTTAAAAAATAAATTAATAAACAAATAATATGGTTTTTAAAATGAACCCAGGGACAATAGAGATGGATCTAGAAAGTATAATGCTAAACAAAATAAGCCAGAAAAAGACAAATATCATATGACTTCACTCATATGTGGAATTTAAGAAAACAAAAGAAAAAAAAAGAGAGAAACCAAAAAAGACTCTTAAACTATAGAGAACAGACAGATGGTTACTAGGTGGGTGGGGGATGGGTGAAATAGGTGAAAGGGATTAAAAATACACTTATCTTGATGAGTGCTACGTAATATATGGAGCTGCTGAGTCATTATATTGTATACCTGAAACTATATAATAATGTATGTTAACTACGCTGGAATTAAATTTTTAAAAAATGAACATAGGACCTTGAAGACATACAGATGACCAACAGACACATTAAAAGTGTTCAACATCACTAATTATCAGGGAAATGAAAATCAAAACCAAAATGAGTTATCACCTCATATCAATTAGAATGGCTAACATAAAAAAGACAATACGTAAGAAGCATTGGCCAGGATGTGGAGAAAACAGAAACCTCATGCACCATTAATGGGAATGTAAACTGCTGCTGCTACTATGAAAAACAGTATGGGGGTTTCTCAAAAAATTAAAAATAGAAAAACCATACAACCCAGTAATTTTACCTCTTGGTATTTACCCAAAGAAATCAGAAACATTAATTCAAAAAGATATATGCACTCCCATGTTTGTTGCAGAATTATTTACAATACCTAAGATTTGGAAGCAACCTAAGTGCTTACTGATGGATGAATGGACAAAGATGTGGTGTCTATATTTATATAAATACTCAGCCAGAAACATAGAATGAATTCTTGCCATTTGCAACAACATGGATGGACCTAAGGGAAATAAGAGTCACATACCATATGATTTCACATATATGTAGAATCTAAAAAACAAAACAAATGAACAAACAAAACCAAAAATGATGCAAATATACAGAGAACAAACTGATGGTTGCCACTGGGAAAGGGAGTGGGAAGAATGAGTAAAATGTGTGAAAGGAGAAAAATAAATAGTAGATAAATAAAATACAGGGATAGTTCTTCCTTATTTCATAAGAGTTATATGTATTCCTTTAAAAAATTTTTAAATATTTATTTTTGAGAGAGAGAGAGAGAGAGCAAGTGGGGAGGGGCACAGAGAGGGAGACACAGAATCTGAAGCAGGCTCCAGGCTCTGAGCTGTTAGCACAGAGCCCGAAGCGGGGCTCAAACTCACCAACTGTCAGATCACGACCTGAACCAAAGTCAGACACTTAGCTGACTGAGCCACTCAGATGCCCCTAACATTTATTCTTAATTGTAAATTTTACCTCAATTTGTAAATATGTTAGGCCTACAACAGCTGTTACCACAAATATATATGAAATGGTTCTTAGTTTACATGTTAAAATTAATGAAAAATGAAAAAAAATCTCCTGTTCCTAATAGTTTCCCATCCAGCACATGCCATAGGCCTAATGGGACTATTTTATACTTAATTTACCTCTTGTGTAGAACTTCTCAAAATGAAAATGACATTCTTTAGATTGACAATATAATTGCTAAATAGTTTGCCAGAGATTAGCAGGGTCACCTAGAGACAACACAGGTTAGTTATATTTGCAAAAAGGCAAGGAGAAAAAAAGAAAAAATAATTACTAAGTTAGAAAACTTAAAGAATACTATGGGTAAGCATGACCCTTATCCCTTACATAAGGGCACTAGACACTAAGGGGATGGGAGACACCACAGAGGAAAAGGGATGACAGAAGATGAGCGGGGGTCCTACAAATAAAACTTCATGTATTTAAAAATTTTGCCTAGGTAATAAATTGATATTTACAGTACAGTGATTTATAATTTGTACCCAGGAGCTAATGGGGAAGAAATAATCACCACCACTGCCAGTCCCTAATGTGGAAGGTGGTTGGGAGCATAACCAAATAAACTCTGGGCTTTTCAACCACCTCCTTTCCCTATTCCCAGGCAAACCATTTCTAAACTCTTATCAGTTTCATATAAAATAACCTCTAATTTAACCAACTGAATAAACTTATCAGTTTATTCTTGCTCACTTTTTACTAAAATCTTAAAAATAAAATCCCTACTCTAACATAAAATAGATGATTAGCACCCTATATACACTATCTGTATGGACGTGTACAGAAATGGCTGTCCTTCTGTCCCAGGGGACAGGGAACTCCCCTGCCAAGAGTTAACCAGGCTGGCTCCTGTTAACCGAAGGCTGAGACACTAACAGGGTAGGGCCCAAGGTTGCATGGTGATTGATACTCTTATCAAGAAGGGTCTGAAGAAGCATATTATGGCCAGATAGTTTTTTTCTTTAATTCCTAAAAATGAAATTGTACTTTAAAGAAAGCTCATAGCTACATTTACATTTTAAGACTTAGACTATTATTTTGGAAAACATATTCATATCTTATTAATGCCTGTCAATGCATTTTCCTGAATCTGAAGATATTTCTATACTTTAGGTAGATCAAGTAATATTACACCAAGCATAAAAAGGCATAGATTCTCCAAGGATAAAGTGTCTTAATAATGAATAAGGATTAGACAGCAAAATACGTCATTCAGCCAGAAGTAGAAGAACAAAAAAATAAAATAGCTTTAGAAGCTACATGGATTTTAACAATTGTTGCTATGGGCTGAAATTTCATAGGAAGGAGTTTTACTGAAGCTCATGAAAGAAATAGTGTTAAGATTCAGTCTTAACATTTAAAAGAAAATTTAAAAATTGTATTCCCATTTATTTTAATTTAAAAAATTTTAACATTTATTTTTGAGAGAGCGAGCAGCAAGTGAGCATGAGCAGGGAAGGAGCAGAGAGAGAGGGAGACACAGAATCCGAAGCTAGCAAGCTACAGGCTCTGAACGGTCAGCACAGAGCCGGATGTGGTGCTCGAACCCACCAAAGGTGAGATTATGACCTGAGCTGAAGTTGGGCCCTTAACTGATTAAGCCACTCAGGCACCCCTAATTTATTTTAATTTTTTAATGTTAATTTTGAGAGAGAGAGAGAGACAAAGAGACAGACAGAACACAAGTGGAGGAGGGGCAGAAAGAGAGGGAGACACAGAATCCGAAGCAGGCTCCATGTTTTGAGCTGTCAGCTCAGAGTCTGACATGGGGCTCAAACCCACGAACTGTGAGATCAGGACCTGAGCTGAAGTCAAATGCTCAACCGACTGAGCTACCCAGGCACCCATAAGGTTTATTTATTTTTGAAAGAGACAGAGACAGAGCATGAAGGGGGAAGGGCAGAGAGAGAAGGAGACCCAGGATTTGAAGCAGGATCCAGGATCCGAGCTGTCAGCACAGAGTCCAAGGTGGAGCTCAAACCCACGAACCATGAAATAAGGACCTAAGCCGAAGTTGAACACATAACTGACGGAGCCACCAAGGAGCCCTTCCTCTTATTGTTTTTAAAATGTTTATTTATTTTGAGAGAGAAAGCAAGAGGGCGTGAGCAGGGAATGGGCATAGGGGGAGAGAGAAAATCCTAAACAGGCTCCCTGCTGGCAATACAAAGCTTGATGAGATCATGACCCAAGAGTCAAATGCTTAACCAACTGAGCCACCCAGGTGCTCTTGTACTTCCATTAATTTACTGCTAAATATGTGTATTTTTGCATTCTAGGTGGCACTTCAGTTTCCCAATATAAAATGGTGTAAGTTAAATAAGAAATATATGTAAAGCATTTGTAAGTTAAAACAGTGCCTTGCACATAATTCCTTAAGAAATATTACCTATAATTATTTGACATTAGAGACAGGTATTGAAAAAATGGCAAAAACCACTGAAAATATATACTAATTTATGCTTTATATTAGTTTTGCCCAGCAAAGGGATAATAACCTCTACAAACAAAGATTCTAAATAATCATTTCAATTCTTATGCCTTTATTTCTTTCATCTTTATTGTTCTGGCAGAAAAAAGTAGTATAACAGCTGCCTGCAGAAATGTGGAGGATAAAAAGAGTATGTAATGAACTCATATCCAGCCTAAGGAGGTTTCTAGGCAGAATATTCAAAGTACCAATTGGTTACATTTAATTGCCTATGATAAATTATGGATGTAAGAGGACGAGCTCAAAAAGGAGCTGTTAAGTGTTCAAACAGAATTTAGAGGAAATACAGAGCCCAAGACTTGCTGGTAATATGTAAGATTATTTCTGGTTTCTGGTCACTCCAGAGAGCAAAAGGTTCACACGTAACAAAGAAATACCATGTTGGGTATTTGGTTCAAAGACTAAATCCAGGAAATTCCTGGTAAAACTGGCCTCAGTATCAAGATCTCAAAGGTGATACTGTGAGACTGTTAAAATCTTACAAAGGTTTCTAAGAATTTTTTTTTAAGATTTTAAGTAATATCTATACCCAACACAGGGCTTGAACTTACAACTCCAAGATCAAGAGTCTCCTGGTCTACCAACTGAGACAGCCAGGCACCCCGTAGGTTTCTAAGAATCTTAAAGGTGTGTCTCAATGATCTTCTCAGCTAGGCAAAAGTGCTTCTAAGTATCCTAAAGGTATTGTCCCTCTGCACCACACAAAGTCCAAAACTCAGAAGGACTCTTCTTGAAAAGATTTATAGATAACTTTTAGCAGTTTATTTTAATGTGATACATAATAAGCCTATAAAGTTTTAAAGACTTGAACTCAGATTAAGAAACAGTTCAAAATTAAAAGGACTTTGGGCCTTCAGAATTTTTCAGTCAGTGGCATGCTGAGAAAACTAACATGTATGCAGAAAGAGGATTTTTAAAAAAATTTTCAACATTTATTTTGAGACAGAAAAAGAGAGACAGAGAGAGACAGAGACAGTGTGCAAGCACAGAGAGGGAGACACAGAATCTGAAGCAGGCTCCAGGCTCTGAGCTGTCAACACAGAGGCTGACACAGGGCTTGAACTCATGAACCATGAGATCATGAGTTGAGCCAAAGTCAGACACTTAACCAAGTGAGCTGCTGAGGTGCCCCAAAAAGGGGATCTTTTTTATGGAAAAGAAAAGATGACAGAGAATGTAGTCAAGACCCCAGAGGGCTGACAGAACAGCTACAAAAAACACTTCCAGAGACAGACCCACATCAACAAAACTGTAACAGGCATTTAATTCTGTATTTCAGAACTGCTCTATTCCTCCCATCCCCCATCTGAGCAGAGTGTCCATTCTGATTATTACCTGTCTCACTGTTTGTATGTTGGGTGTGTATAAATGAAGTAATAACATTAGTTCACAAGTAACAGTCTTTCAATCCAGAAGAGCTATACTTGAGCTCCACCCAAAGAACCACACATGGTGGACCTACGTCTAAAAAGTCTGATTTCAGGATGCCTCGTAGGCTCAGTCGGTAGAGCATGTGACTCTTGATCTCTGGGTCATGAGTTTTAGCCTCATATTAGGAGTAGAGTTTGCTTAGGAAAACAAAATAAAAAATAAAACTAAAAAAATGTCTCAATTCAGGTACCTGATCATCATTTAATATAATAAAACTCAAGACTTTTAAGCCTGAGATTAATGAGGTTAATGGGATGAGACACAGGGATCTTCAGGGAAGAGATTGATTTGTACATATGAGAGGTCAATAAATGGAAACCAGCAATGGACTATAGTAGTTAGCCTTCATTGATGGCTTCCAAAAACCATGCCTCCTGGTATTCTAGCCCTTGAATAGTCCCTCCCATATTAAATCCCACACTGGTTTGCTTTACCTAAAAACTGAACAGAAAAGCTCTATCCTAGTTCTAGGCCTAAGTCTTCAAAAGAACTAGAAGCTTTCATATTTGCATTTTTGAGAGCCTGGGCTACCATGTAAAACTACCTTGCTAATGAAACCATGTGAAAAGTCTACATGGAAAGGCCTGAGACTACATAAAAGAGAAAAAGAAGTCCAGGTCACCAGCCTATTCAAGTCTCCAAATGATTTCAACTTATCACCATCCTATTACAACTGTATGAGAGACATTAGGCAAGACTGAAAGAAGAACCATCCAGGGAATTCACAGAGGTATGAAAGATAATTGTTCTAAACCACTGAATTTTAGAATAGTTTATTATGTAACAGAAGATCATAAATAGGATGAGATAACTCTGAATCTGTAAGTGTGGGACACATGCCTACTTCTATGGTGAAGAAGATATATAACATGATAGTTTCACATATGTATATACCTGGTACCCCCACCACCACCTCCATCAAGATATGACACAGTTCCAACAACCTAGAAACCTTGGTTACATCCTTTGCTGATCAACTTTCACCCACCAAAGTAAAGTCACAATTCTAACTGATAGTACCACCAATTAAGTTTTGTCTGTATTTATAAGAGACTATGTACTCTTGCTTTTCACTGAACATAACATCTGGGAGACACCTATTTTGCGAGGAGGCTGAGGAGATACCTATTTTATGAGGTGGGTGGGAAGATACCTACTTTTGTATCAGTAGTCCATCCTTTTTATTGTTGTATGTATATATACCACAATTTTCCTGCTGATGGGACATTCAGACTGCTTTCTGTTTGGGGCTTTAATGAGTAAAGCCATTATGATCATTCTTAACACAAGTCTTTTTGTGTACATAAGTATTCATTTCCCTTGGGAGAGTTCCTAAGAGTGGAATTGCTATCAGTAAGTGTATGTAGTGGTATCTTATAATTTAAATTGCAGTTCCTTGATGAGTAATGATTTTAAACACATTTTCATATGCATATTGGCTATTTGGATATCCTCTTTTACGAAAGATCTGTTCATGTCTTATGCCTTTGTTTTTACTAAAAAGAACTTATGTTAAATACACATAAAATTTATTATTTTGATTAAAGTGTACAACTCTGGGGCACCTCAGTGGCTCAGTTGGTTGACCATCGGATTCTTGGTTTCAGCTCAGGTCATGAACTTGCAGTTTGTGGGTTCAAGCCCCACAAATGCAGAGCCTGACTGGGATTCTTTTTGCCCCTCCACTGTTCATATGCTCTTGCTCTCTCTCAAAATAAGCTGTTATTTTATAAAGTATACAACTGTTTATGCCTTTTAATTGGACTGTTGGTCTTTTTGTTTTATTAGTTTAAAATGTATATATGTATATATACACACACATACATACATATTCAAGATACAAAATCTTTGTTAGATATATCTATTGCAAATGTCTTCAGTGTATACTTTGACCTTCTTAAAGCTGCCTTTTATATAAATAAGTTAATAATTTTAACAGAGCCCAAATTAACAATTGTTTCTTTTATTATTGCTTCTGTTCTGATGAAGAAAGATATGAAGGTATTCTCCTATGTTTTTTTCTAGCTTTAATGTTTTCCTTTCACCTTCAGGTCTATGTTTTTGGAATTTTTTGTTTGCTTTTTTTAGGGTAGCACGTATTTGTAGCTGAGTAGGTAGCTCTCTTAGCCCATTTCCTGCCTGTAAAATTTTTGGGATCCAATTTCTTTCATTTCATCTGGTCTGTGCCCTTTAGAGTCTAAGTTGAAACTATTTTAGTTAACATAAAATTCTCAAAAATCTTGTTATGTCAAGATGATCCATGTTATTAGACAAGAGGGTGCCCTCCAGGTTTATTCTGGATAGCCTCATCTTTATTCTTTGACTTCTGCTAAAATGGTTGATTGGATCCCTTAGTCATATGCCTAATCTCTCCAGCAAATTTTGCCCAGTGACACCCCAGGATTATCCCTAAAATAGAGTACATGGTTTTTGTTTGTTTATTTTTGACAACAGGATGAATATTTTCCAAATTACCAAGTTCTGCTTCCTTTTTGGTTAACAACTGCTTCCTCAACTTATCCATTTCTTCTAATATTTTATTATAAATAGCAAGGAAAAACTACACTATAAATTCCATACTTTGATAATTTTGTTAGCTAAATATCTAAGAGTTCAATGCATACAGGTTCTATTTTCTATTCAACCAAGTTTTCCACCACTTTATAACAAAGGTCACCTTTCTTCCAGTTTCTAATCTTTCTAAAATCTTACCAGAAGTACCTTTAATGCTTACATTTCTAGTACCATTCTGTTCATGACAATGTATGTATTCTCTAAGATGACAGCACCTTTGTCTTCCATCCTCTTTACTTTTTTCTGACCTCAAAACCTAGGCTCATTTCAAAATTCTTCCAGCCTCTACCCATTACATAATTCCAAAGTCACTTCAACAATTTTATGTACTTGTTAGTGGGGCATCCTATTCCCTGGTACAAAACTTTGTATTCGTTTCCTAGGGATGTCATAATAAATTGCTACAAATTGGGTGGCTCAAAACCACAAAAGTTTATTTTCTCATAGATTTGGAGGCCAAAGGTCCAAAACAGGTGTTGGCAGGGCTGAGTTCCCTTTGAAGGCTCTGTGGAAGAACTGTTCCTGGATTCATTCAGTTTCTGGTGGCTCCTGGTATTCCTTGGGTTATGGTAACATAATTCCAATCTTTGCTTCCATCTTCACATAGCCTTCTTCTCTTTGCCTCAAATCTCTCTTTATTTTATGAAAACACCAGTCATAAGCCTATCTTAAATCCAAAATTATGTTATCTCAAGATCTTTAACTTAATTACATCTATAATGACCCTATTTCCAAATAAGGTCACTGTATTAGTTTTCTAGGTCTGCAATAACAAAGTACCACAAGCAAGTGCTTGGAACAACAGACTTACTGTTCCCTATTTCTGGTGGCTAGAAGTCAGATCAAGGTGTCACTAAAATTGATTGATTTATTTTGAGGACTATAAGGAAGAATCTGTTCCATGCCTCTCCCTTAGCTTGATTTTTGCTGCCAATGTTTGGCAATCCTTGGTTAATTGAAGAATAACTCTGATTTCAGTCTTCATCTTCACATGATCACCCTGTGTACATGTATCCATTCTGAATTTTCCTTTTTAAAAAAAAAAATTATTTACTTTTGAGAGAGACAGAGTGAAAACAGGGGAGGAGCAGAGAGAGAGAGAGGAAGACACAGAATCTGAAGCAGGCTCTAGGCTCCTAGCTGTCAGCAAAGAGCCAAATGTGGGACTCGGAACTCATGAACTATGAGATCATGACCTAAACTAAAGTTGGATGCTTAACAGACCGAGCCATGCAGGTGCCCCTGAATTTTCCTTTTTTATAAAGACATCTGTTATATTAGATTAGGGCATGTCCCAATAACCTCATCTTAACTAATTACATCTACAATAACCCTATTTCCAAATAAGCTCAAATTCTGAAATAGTAGGGGTTAGCACTTCAACATATAAATTCTTATGGACACAAATCAATCCATAACATTCATAGATACCAGGGTTTAGGGCATGGACAGATTTTTTGTGGGGTGATAAACTAGGTTGTTTTTTTTTTTCTTTCAACACTTTGAATGTTTCATTCTACTGCCTTTTTGCTCATATGGTTTCTGATGAGAAGTCAGCTGTAATCCTTATACTTGTTTTTCTATACATAAGAGTTCTTTTGTTTTGTTTTGTTTTGTTTTCCTCTGCCTTTCTTCAAGATTTTCTGTCTTTGGTCTTCTGCAGGTTTTTTTAAAAAAAATTTTTTAAATTTATTTCTGAGAGAGAGAGAGAGAGCGCGCACGAGAGAGCAAGCGAGCGAGCAGGGGAGGGTTAGAGAGAGAGGAAGACAGAATCTGAAGCAGGCTCCAGGCTCTGAGCTGTCAGCACAGAGCCCGACACGGGGCTCGAATCCACAAACCATGAGATCGTGACCTGAGCTGAAGTCGAACACTTAACCTACTAAGCCACCCAGGCGCCCCTGGTCTTCTGCAGTTTGAATATGTCATGCCTAAGTGCTTTATTTTTTGTCATTTCTGTTGTTTTTTAGGTATTTATCCTGCTTGATGTTCTTTCTCCTGCTTCAGTTTTCTGGACACATGGTTTGGTGCTGGTCATTAACTTTAGAAAATCTTCATGTATTATTACTTCAAATATTTTTTTGCTCTTCTTTTTCTCTTCCTGGTATTCCAATTATACATCTGATGGACCTTCTGAAATTATCCCAAAATTCTTGGATGTGCTATTCTGTTTTTTCATTCACTTTTCTCTTTGCATTTCAGTTTGCGAAGCTCCAGTTTGACTTACCCAAGCTTGCTGGTTCTTTCCTCAGACATATCCAGTCTATAGATGAGGCCATGAAATGCATGCTTCATTTAGTTACAGTGTTTTTGATTTCTAGCATTTACTTTTGATTCTTAAAAGTTTACATGTCTCTGCTTACATTACCCATTTATTCTTACTTGTTTTCTAGTTAGATCCATTAAAGACTTTAACATATTAATCATAGTTATGAGAATTTCAATATCTTTCTCATATTTGAGCCTGGTTCTTTATTTTAATATTAAATTTTTTTAATGTTTATTTTTGAAAGAGAGAGAGAGAAACACGAAAGGGGGAGAGACATAGGGAGACAGAGAATGCGAAGCAAGCTCAAAGCTGTCGGCACAGAGCCTGATGCAGGACTTGAACTTACAAACTATGAGATCATGACCTGAGCCCCAGTCAGATGCTTAACCGACTGAGCCATCCTGGCACCCCTTTGAGCGTGGTTCTGATGGTTTCCTTGTCTTATTAGAGTGTGGTTTTCCTAGCATGCCTTGTCATTTTTTGTTGAAAGCTGGACATGATGTGTCAGGTAACAGGATTGGAGGTAAACAGGATTTTTTTTTTCTTTTGTTAGTAATCTCTACACCCAATGGAGGGCTTGAACTCACAATCTGGAGATCAAGAGCTGCATGCTCCTCCATCTGAGCCACCCAGGTACCCTGAGGTAAACAGAATTTTATTGTGAAGCATTTTGTTAATCCGGGTAAGAGTGAGCTGTGTTTAATGGCTAATATAGTTGTAGGTGCCACAGACCTCAAAATTCATCTAGTGTCTTTGTTTCGTCTCCCCTGTTGATTTTTTACTTCCTTAAGCACTCCTCCTCAGAGAAAGTCTATGCTTTGCAGCTGTACCCTACTGTTATAGTATCAGAATCTTGTTGGTATGGTGGTAAAGTGTGAGGAAAAAGAAGCATACAGGAGGTGCCTGGCTGGTTCAGCCAGTAGAGCCTGTACTTCTTGATCAGGGTCATGAGTTCATGCCCCTCGTTGGGCATGGAGCCTACTTTAACAAAAAAGAAAAGGAAAAGAAAAAGAAAAAAAGAACAAAAGGAAGCCTACCTACTACTGTAGCATAATCTACTATATTCTTACAATTAAATCTGCCCTTTAGTGGGTCCAGGACTTAAACAGTGTTTCTTATTTTCTACCCTCATTGCCTCTTAGGTGAGACAGAAAAGCTATAGGGGGGCAGCAGTGGGAAAATGCTTTTCTCCCAGGTAAAATAAGACTTTACTGGGGCACCTGGGTAGCTCAGTCGGTTAAGTGTCCAACTTCTGCTCAGGTCATGATCTCGCAGTTTGTAAGCTTGAGCCCCACATTAGGCTCTGTGCTAACAGCTCAGAGCCTGGATCCTGCTTCAGATTCTGTGTCTCCTCCTCTCTCTGCCCCTCCCATGTTCATGCTCTGTCTCTCAATAATAAATAAACATTAAAAAAAAAAACCTTACTAAAGTCTTTTCACTGGAAGAGGAACCTGTGTTACAGACAATGCTCTGGGCTCATTTCCTAAAAGTTATCTCTTCCCTTTCCATACCAAAGCCACTGAGGATTCTTCTTAGCTCTTCATTATGAGAACCTTGGGGGGTATGTGGAAGTAAAGCCCATGAAAGTGTGGGGGAACTTTTAAGACTGTAGTCCCTAGGAGTTTTTTAATCTCAAGATAGTCCACACTCAGCCTCAGATAATTCATCAAAATTACCATGTAACTGTTCCTAACAATTTTGTTAATGGTTGCTGTGGCTTCTGCTCCAAGTGAGCACATCTTGGCTGTAGGTCTCTGGAGCTGCTTTTCTCTCCATATTTCAGGGTGGCAGTTTGTCCTATAGCCTCAATTCTTTGATGGGTCCATGAAAAGGCACTGATTTTTAGTTTGTTCACCTTTTTCTTACTATAAGGTTAGGAGTGATGACTTATAAATTCCTTATATGTTGGAGATGAAACCAGAAGTCTTTCTAATGTCTTTACTAGCATGATTTCTTTCTCCGCAATTTACACATGTAGTTGTTGCAATGAGAGTGATGATCATCTAATTACTATATGCTATGTAGTTGCAGAGGACTCCTACCTCGCCATTGCCTTTATACAAGCTTTTTTGAGCCAGTACTCTGCTAGAGAGTTAAGTGCTATAAAATAATAATTTAAATATAAATAATAATTTAAATAATTATTTTCTCAATTCTGCCAAGGATGCTACATGGGTAAGTACCATTCTACATGCACAGGAGCTAATTTATTACATTAGATGGATGCCTTAGTCACTTTACCCCTTAATATTTCGATGTGCATTTCCTAAAATAAGGATATTTTCTTACATATGGCAAAACAGTTATCACATTTAGGAAATTCAACACTGATATAATACTTTTATATAGTCTATCACAGTACAACAGCACAGTTTCTCAATCCCCAAGAATTCCCCTTCCCTCCCACCCACCCCCCAAAATAATTCCAATCTGGATCAAATATTCCTTTAACTGTCATATATCTTTTTAAACTCTCTTTTAAGCTAAAATAGTTCCTAGGTCTTTCTTGACTTTCACAACATTGACTTTTTAAAAAGAATACAGGCTAGCTGGGGCACCTGGGTGGCTCAATCAGTTAAGCATCCAGCTCTTCACCTCAGCTCAGGTAATGATCTCATGGTTCGTAAGTTCAAGCCCTGCATCGGGATCCACACTGATAGTGTGGAGTCTGCTTGGGATTCTCTCTCTCCCTCTCTCTCTTACCCTCCCCACTTGTGCTCTCTTTCTCTCTCAAAATAAAAAAAAAATAAACTGAGAAACAGTTGTTAAAAAAAAGAGAATACAGTGTAGTTTTCACAGTTTCTTAATAACATGTTGCTGATTTTGGTTTTGTCTACTATTTCCTTATAATTATATTCAGCCTATACTTCCCTGGCCAAAGTACTCCATAGCAATACTATATCCTTCTCATAGGCTATGTTAGTTTTGAGCACCTATTGATGATTCTTGCCCAATCAGTGTTTACTATGATTACTATAATAATTTTCTAGTTGTGTTCACTCCTCATTTATTAATCTGCAATCTACTACATGGAAAAGTCCTCCCTTTCTCCTTTTTATCTATCTATCAAGCTAACAGCAGCATGGACTCATGGTTTCCTATTTTTTTCAATGGTTCATTAGTGTCCTTAGTTATTTTGATGCTCAAATAGCCCTAAATTTGGCCAGTAGCACAACCTTTTCAAACTATTTTCTGGGTTCTTTTGACATGTCCATCTTTTTTTTTTTTTTTTTTTTGGTAACACTTCCTTGCTTTCTGGTAACTTTGACATATTCCTGGCTCATCTTATACTCTACCTTGCCAACTCTGGAGATCAACCATTTCTCCAAAGATCCCTGTTTCCTTTCAGTAGGGAGTAGTATTAGAAAACAAGAATGAGAGTCATATGTACTCACTGCTGTCAGGGTAAGTATGGGTCTAAACCAGTCATATCCATATGTGGCTATTTAAATCAAAATTAATATAATAAAAAGTTCAGTCCCTCAGTTGCACTAGCCACATTTCATGTGCTAAATAGCTAAATGTATTTAGCTACTGCCATATTGGACAGCACAGGTATTCATGGAACATTTTCATCATTATAAGAAAATTCTATCAGTCATTATATACTGTACCAGATCCCTTCACAAAGTAAATTGAAGACACAAACACACATTCATTTGCATGCTTCATTATCTTTTAAATAACCTTCTATATCCATTATATTAATTCTTTCACATATTAAGCAATTATTTAGGGGCACCTGGATGGCTCAACAAGTTAAACGTCCGATTCTTAATTTCAGCTCCGGTCAGGATCTCATGGTCGTGAGATCAAGCCCTATGCGCTGACAGCACAGAGCCTGTTTGGGACTCTCTCTCCCCTTTTCCCTCTGCCCCTACCCTGCACCTGCTCGCCTGCCCTTCTTCTCTCAGGCACGCACTTGGTCTCTCTCTCGAAAAAAATTAAACCATTATATATTGAGTATATAGAATAGGGACAGTAACTATTCAAAGCTCTGTAGGATCAGAAATATATACTCTCTGTTCTCTAATAACTTACAATGTAATAAGACAGAAAAATAGATGATTATTTAAATATGGATTATTTTCCTACCATAAGGTGTTTGTTATATTAACATCCCAATGCAGGGATGTCAAGGAAGACTTCCGGAGAGAAAGGACATTTATTAAGTTTAGAAAGGCAAATAACTATTTTCCTGGCAATGTGGGGGATAAGTTAGGGGTGGGGATATTTTCTATTCTCCATCATTTTTCATCTCTGTTTCTATTAAAATTCGTTATCTCTCTTATAACTTTTCAAAATCCTGTTTATCTTTCAAAGCCCGTATTTTATGATGTATTTCTTAATACCTGTAACCAGATGAGCCCCTTCCCCAATCTCCAAATATAGTGTCTTTGCTGATTTCAAAAGCACAAAAGATTTGGTCTATTTTTGTCGTTATAGATCCAATGGGTAAGAACATGGGCTCTGGAATCAGACTTAACACTTACTAAGTGTGTGACCCTGGGTAAATTACTTAATCTCTCTGCACTTCAATTTTTGTATCTAAAGGGGGGATTAATAATACTGCACAGTTATATTTTGAGATAATAATAAATAATAAAATAATGTACTGAAAATGCTTAGCATTGTGAATAAAGAATATGGTCTACTAGTAACAATAATCTGACACATGTTTCTTCATTTGTTTGCTGTACAAAAGGCCCATGTTTACAATGTTAGGGTATATGAAGTATTCTAGTAACATCTAGCAAATCTAAATTACTCAAGCAAATTCCTTTCAGTCAGAATATTGTGGCATAGTTATATGTTCAGAATTTTAGACAATTCTACTTACAATTCTGAAATTATAAAGTCAATTTCAAAAACATTACTTATCTATTGTTTACATCTTTTAAAAAATCACTAAATATGATTTTGTATATAAAAACTTTAAATAAAAGTATTTTCCTATTTGATTATGTAGAATTTATTAAAATTCTGAAACAAACTTAAATTAAAAAAATACCTTCAGTTGGGAGACAATAATATCTAAACTACTTATATGGTAAAAATTAACCTATTAATAAAAACTAATTTGTCAGAATGCACATTTCTATTTAAATTGAAGCCTATAAAACCAAATTTAAAATTGGCTTCTAATGAAACAAGCCTCTTGATTTTTATACAAATATATTTAAAATGGTTAAATATACTTAATAGTTAATATAGTAATAATCAGAAACAATATTAAATGACACTACCATTTCTTTCCTTTGACTTAGTACTTAAAAATGTAATAGAAAAAAAGCAGGTCATATAACAAAAACTGGAGGTAACTTATCTTCTCTTTAACCACACTTTGTTCAGATATGCACAGAAAGATGTATACTTAACATTTTGCTAACAAGTGAAAAATATGTTTTAAAAATAAATGGCTTTCATGAAGTACATTTTAATTATAAAAAAGTGTAAGCATGGTACATAAAATTGCATTGCTTATATTCCAGAAAAAGGAAAAGGGATGCTCACAAGAATTAACAAATACCAAACCTAAAAAGGAGAGCAATGCCATTTCCTACATAATAACTGACAGCTATACAGATTTTCTTTACTAACCAAAGACAAATATGTAGTACACTTGTGTTTTCCTTATTACCCTTACCAGTAAAATTTTTAAATCACCATGATATGTAATTTTCCTTCAAACCAGTTTAAGCATAACAGTGCACTAAAAAAAATGGGGATGTGAGAAGTTTCAGAATACACTGCTATGTTAAAAATTACTAAATTCCACTTAGATATCATGAATACCTATGTGATTTATAAATTATATATTTAAAGCTTTCTAGATGTAATTATTCTAAATAACCATGGACAATCCATACCCTGTGGTATGTGAAATATACTGATGATAAAATCTTTGTTCATGTTTCCCCATAGGCAGCCTTACCTGCGGAGTCCAATAAAAAGTAGGGCTCAATCGGTAGAGTTTTCGTTTGTGGAAACTCTGAAGTGGCCTTGTTCGAGCTGCTGTACTCATGATAGTCAAGGATGGAGATTTCAATCTTGTCCTGTCTTTTCTCCTTTTCTTACTGTGCTTCTGGTTAAGTAACCAGCTACTGGAGGAAGAGAGCTCATCTAAATTCTCGGAAGCACTGAAATGCCATGAAATAATTGGGAAGTGGAGGGAATAAAACAAAACAAACAAACAAAAAAGACAAAGAAAACTAAATGTAAATTGCCTTGATCTATTATGAGAAGAGTATTAATCTTAGCCAATTTTGGGGTAACAATTGGCAAAAGAATTGATATTAATAGGGAATTACATATTCAAGTTGTGAAAATAATTTCTACTTCTATTTTCTTTTGCAAAACAAATATCCCATAGGCTAGAAATGCTCACATGAATTCATTGGTACAATGTAAATGTTCACTGTAAATCAATAATTCATGCATGTTGCACAGTGTTGTAACTATTTACATCATATGCTTTTTGCATGTAGGTAAAATTACATAAGATTACAGGTTTAAAAAGGGCTAAAATCCCATACTGCATTATTAATTACTCCGAAAAGAACACTAAATACCATTTCTGTGAATTTTGAAACAAATATTCAATCCTACTATGTTTTAGAACTTTTTAAAACTTATGATACAGAAGCCATAACTATTAAATGAAATCGATCACATAAACTATACATAAAAATAAGCCCATTAATGTCATCATTATCCTCCATATTAATTTTTAAACATATACTTAAATATTTTTTAAATTGGAATAGCAAGAGGAAGTTAATGCTCAGTGCCACACAAATTTCATTTATCCAGCATACTATATATAAAATAATTTTTTCAAGCGGTACAATATACCAATTTCAACCTTGTTTATATAGACAGAAGCTAGTCAATTTGGTATTTTTCTTTAAGATTTTATTTTTAAGTAATCTCTACACCCAATGTGGGGCTCGAACTCACGATTCTAAGATCAAGAGCCATGTGCTCTACTGAGTGAGCCAACCAGACATTCCAGTATTCTAATATCAACAAGTTAATCTGTTATGTGTCGTACTGCTAATCAATAGATAAGTTCTAAATATGCTACTTAGTTTAAGTAGAATTGGTGTTTAACAGTAAATATATTGTTTTTCTATAGCAGTACCATTAGTTTTCAATTATATTTATGGCTGCTATAAAACATTAATAGCTTGTACATAGAAAACAAGTAATTCAAAAGTGCTTTACATAGTGATAAATCAGATATAAAGGTATCTGAATGGGTTTTGTTGGTGACACCAAAGAGAATTAAACATGAAATTTGGGGACTACCATACATTCAACAAATACTTGAATATGTACTACTAGCCAGACCAGTTTAGGGAAAAGAGCTGATAATAGTTATCTATTTCGTTTTTAAAATTGTAACTTCAGTCTTCAGAGAGCCCTGGTCAAAAATGTCTTAAGTCCCAGTTTATAAGCATTCTAAGGATCCTCTGAGAAAGGTTTAAGATATAACCCTACTCTCAAATTAACAGGTCCAATCTCATATCCTGAAGTCATTTTCTGTAACAAGTGTATCAGTGCTCAGTAATAGTCTTCTCTTGAGAAACAGCCATGGAGTTGGGCTATCACATCAAGGGTGAGAAGAAGGTGTAGATAACAGGCAAAAGTGAATTAGGCACGGGGCGACACAGAAGTCAAGGTCAGGAAGAAGACAGGTTTCAGAAGGTGGTTGATTTAAGAAGTCATCAAGTCAGGATGCTAGGATCCAGGAAGGCAGGAGCAGATCCAGCACAAAAAAGAGGTTCTTCTGGCAAGTAAGAAACACCTTTAGGAAGATAGATACACTGGTTCCCTAAAAGAAACATTGTTTCCGTAATGTCTAGAGAAAATTAAGAGCTTTTATTCCAGGACCCTGAAGCAGTGTTAAGGCAGCCCTGTATTTACAATTCTTTAGTTGTTAATGAGTCCTTAGTTCCCCTACCCACAGGAGATTTAGCCCTAAAAGCCACAATCTCTTTATAGACTGACAGCACATGGCTTTTTCTTTTCTTTCTTTCTTTTTTTAATGTTTTATTTCTGAGAGAGAGAGAGCGCGCGCATGAGCAGGGGAGGGTCAGAGAGAGAGGGAGACACAGAATCTGAAACAGGCTCCAGGCTCTGAGCTAGCTCTCAGCACAGAGCCCGATGCAGGGCTTGGACCCACAAACCGTGAGATCATGACCTGAGCCCAAGCAGACGCTTAACCAACTGAGCCACCCAGGCGCCCCAGCACACAGCTTTTGAATTGACTGGAAGCTTACAGGTTGGGTTAAAGATAAAAAGAAAACATGCCATTTGTTCACTACATGTTGTATTTTCAAGTTTCTAAAGTGACACAATATTATCAGGAGGGGAAAAAAGTTTTGTTTTATTTTTGTGAATTACGGATGTTCCCAGCTACAGACAATTCTTCCTTAATGGCTTTCAACACTCTCTATTAAGCATCCTTCCAAAGTGTATTCAAAATTTATTCTTCTGAGGGTGGCTGGGTGGCTCAGTAAGTTGAACATCCAACTCTTGATTTCAACTCAAGTCATGATCCTAGGGTCCTCATATGGAGCCCTGCTTAAGATTTCCTCTCTCTCTCCTTCTCCCTCTCCCCCACTCACACGCTGTCTAAAATTAAAAAAAATATATTATTCTCAAATGGGGAAATGCGCTGAAATTCAAAGATATGAAATTTATTTCATAACTAATTAATGTGTAAAACACATTATTCTCACCAAAGTTAATTTGGTACCTAAAACCTTTTATAAATAATTAATGAGTTTATTATAAAGGGTTATTATAAATTATGGATAAATTCACTTATTTTCCAGTGTTTTACATTAAAGAGTCAATTAAGTTCAATGGAAAGCAGAACAAGAGAAATTTGAGTGAATTTGTAAGAGAACAACCTTGCTCTAGTAACTCTATAACCTAATGATTTTCATCAGGAGATAATAACTAGGAATTAAGCATTACATAAAATAGAATTAAAAACCAAGATATCATTAATAAAATAACATAAGACATCATCATCACATGACATTCTTAAAAAAAGAGAGAGAGAGAGAGAGAGAGCTATCACAATATTGGGAGGAGGAGGTGGAGGCAAAATCCTGGGAGGGGAAAAAAAACATTTCAATAAGAGAAGGCTTAATGTTCACAGTGAGTTGTGTGAACCCCGGAAACAAAGGGTGCAATGGGTCACCATCAAATACTGTCATATTATAATTATCAAGACAATATCAATAAGTATTAATATATAATCATCATTGAGCTTTTGAAATTGCAAACTTTTAAGTGGGACAGTAGCAGGTGAGGCAACAAATTATACTTCTTTAGATTTCCAATTGGAAGCTATTATTCAGAGAATAAAAATCCTGGGTGGCTCAGTCAGTTAAGTCTCTGACTACAGCTCAGGCCATGATCTCACAGTTGGTGAGTTCAAGCCCCACATCAGGCTCTCTGCTGTCAGCAAAGACCCCTCCTCAGATCCTTTGTCCCTCTCTCTCTCTCTCTCTGCCCTTCCCCCACTCCCATGTGCACTCATGCTATTTCTCTCTCAAAAATAAAAACATTTTTTAAAAAAATCCCTGAAAGGATAGATCCTTTGTTTTCTAGGCAAATAGCATAATTTGGCTTTAAAATGAATAATGAGAAGGGAGAGCAGTGAGGGTGGGTTTACAACTTTCTCCATTTCTACCGTCACTCCCCTAATCCAAGCTTTTGTCCAGAAATAAATACTCCAATAGTTTCTAACTGGTCTCCTTCATCTACACTTCCCTCCCCTTCGGTCCCTTCTATACCAATCTTGGAAAAACAAAACTTATCTTGCTACGCTCTTTCCAAAGACTAGGTCATATCCTCTTTTGAGCTCTGATAGCACCGTTCACTTGTCCACCAAAGCATTTTTCATGGTGATAATTTTGCATTCATTTGTATGGTTATCTGATTAATGACTGTCTTGCTTTCTAGACTGTAAGTAGTACAGGGACTGTATGTGTTTTGTTTACCCTTGTATCAGATGTTCCTGATATCGTACCTTGCATACAGCAGATGCTCAATAAATACTTACTGAATGGAGAAATACACATTTATCATTCCAGCTTTGTGCTTTTATACGGCGCATGGACAACACACACCTAAATAATCAGTTTAGTGAATGAGTACACATTGAACATTTCAACCTAAGAGCCAAAAGAAGTTCTAAACAGAAGGTTATAAGAGGGCTTTTAGAAAGATACGTATTTAGATGGCCTTGAGTTCTATTCTAAATTTCTCTTTGGTTTACAAAAGGTAGTTGTTTGTAGTAAAATATGATGTATCTCTCATAAATTTATAAGAAAAAACTGATGAGAACTATAAGATGTTCTGACTTGATTAATCAAGTCTAAAAAATCTAATTTAAAAAGTGCAAAATGACCGAAAACTTTAATAATTAGAAAATTGTGAATTCGCATTAACAATATTTAATTTCTCTAATAGTTATTTAATGACTTTCTGAAATCACTGGTTTTCTATCACAATTGTAGAAAACTTTGGCATTTAATATATTTATGGATAATAAGCATTCAATTTGCTCAGAGTATAAATGGAAAACTTAAAGTGAATTTTTATAGTGTATTCCTATACTTTGATTACTAGAAGTCACTACCAAAATCACAACCAAAATCACTACCAAAATCCTTTCCTGCAAATATTATGTACTTACATCATAATTAGATAAAATAATCTAAAGATATGGGTATATGGGGACATCGATTAGCTTTTTGGAGTTACCTTGGTGATAGTATTAATGGTAGCAACATCCTGCTGGTAGCTGAATTTATTATCTTGTTTTCCTTTGATAGTATTTGGAGAAATAAATGCATCATATACTCAAATAACTCAATGACATTAACCAATTTTAAAGAAATTACATAAAATAGGGCTTATATAAACTTACTAAATGGTCCACTAGGGGCATTACTTGTCCTCCAAATAGCAAAAGTAAGACACCTCTCTCAAATGACCAATGATTCAAGATCAAGATAACAGGTATTACCTGGTACAGAGAAAACTGTACCTTTACCAGGCCATTTCACCTACTCTAGGTATTAATTAGAAGAACTATACCCATTACTCAAAAATACAAGTCTCTTCAACTCTAGCAATAAGAAAATGGTTTGAAGTACAATGTAAAATGGCATTCACTATAATTATATACCTATTCTCAAAAAGTAAAGTATAACTTAATGCAGATATTAAAATGTAAAGGAAATATTTTAAGTAGAAAAAGCTTCAGATATAATGTTAGAAGTATAAAATGTTAAAATATCTAAAAGTGCTTCTAATAGATCCAACTATGAAAATAATGTATAAAACGATAAAAAAGAAATATACTCTAAGCAATATGATTTCCACTCTATTAATATTTTGTGAATTTTCTAAGTTTCCTAAAATGAGCTTATACTGTTTTTGTAAAAAAATATCTGAAAATCTGTCTTTTTTTTTGTACTAGGGACTTCTTTTTTTAAAGATTAAAAAAATTTTTTTAATGTGGATTTATTTTTGAGAGAGAGAGAGACAGAGAGCGAGCAGGAGAGAGGCAGAGAGAGGGAGACACAGAATCCAAAGCAGGCTCCAGGCTCTAAGCTGTCACCACAGAGCCCAATATGAGACTCGAATTTACAAGCCATGAGATCATGACCTGAGCCAAAATTGGAGGCTTAACCTACTGAGCTACCCAGGCATCCACCCCTTAAGATTTTATTTTTAAGTAATCTCTACACCCAGTGTGAGGCTTGAACTTAATAACCACGAGATCAAGAGCTACATGCTCTACCAACTGAGCCAGACAGGTGCCACTGTATTAGGGAATTCTAATAGACTTTAAAATGACTCCTTGAGAGTAAGAGACTTAGAGTATAATTACCAAATGTAATATGCATTTGTTGGATCCTGATTCACAAACTATATTTTATTAACTATAAAAAGATAATTTTGAGACAACTGGAGAAATCTGAATATGGATAGAAATTTCATGACAGCACCAAATTAAGGCTAATAATATAAAAATAATAAGCAGATAATAATACCATAGTGGGTATGTTAAAAAAAAAAAAGAGTTGATTAAAGAAATACAGAGAAGTATTTACAAGTTAAAATAGCAATACAATTTGATTTTTAAAAATTCACAGAAAACAATGTGTTAGGAAGGTAAATAGCTGAAATGAATCAGGAAAATCTTGGGAAGTTTTTTTAAGTAAACTCTGTCTCCTATGTGGGGCTTGAACTCACATCCTGAAGATCAAGAATCACATGCTCTAATGACTGAGCCAGCCAGGTACCCCCAAAATCTTGGAACTTATTAAACCTAGGAATATGAGATTTCATTTTACTATGCTTTGTATAATGTCAAATTTTTCCATGATAAAAGGTAGAGAGTAAAAGAGACAGACTATTGTAGTACCGTCTGCTATTTCTATCTCTGGCTCTTAACTTCAAGTGGTATGTTGTTTTGTTTTGTTAGTAATCTCTACACCCAATATGGGGCTCAAACTCACAACCTGAGATCAAGAATTCCACACCCTACTGACTGAGCCAGCCAGGTACCCCTCAAGTGGTGCTTTAGTTTTAAGGTTTTTCTTCTTCTTCTTCTTCTTTTTTTTTTTTTTAGTTTATTCTTGAGAGAGAGTAGGGGAGGGAGGGAGAGACAGAGAGAGAGCCTGAGCTTGAGTTTGTGAGTAAGGGAGGGGCACAGAGAGAGGGAGAGACAGAATCCCAAGCAAGCAAGCTCTGCTGCTAGTGCAGAACCCAACAGCGCCTCTCAAGTGGTACTTTTTGAAGCATTAAGGCAAAGAGACTAAGAGGCCAATGTCTCCATGTGTGAGAAGTGAGACATTTCTAGATAATCTATAGTTTGGGTAGGAGATATAGTTCAGATTTGTCAATATAATATTAGCTGTTTTTCTGACATGTAATTTGTTTTAACGTTTGAAATGGAGACTCTGTTTTACTAATTACTATTTTTCATTTTAATGGAAAATTTGGAAATAAAAAGTTGAAAATATTTTTCAAAATCTCATCAACTAATCACAAATACAGCTTTCATTAAAATTTTGGTTTATATCCTTTAAGTCTTTTTTCTATGAGAGAAATGTTCCTATACAATGGTTTTGGTATCCTGATTCTTCCGCTTAACATTCTAAAATAAGTATGTTACCATATGATTTTTTTTAACATACTTACATGATATTCCATCCACTGGTTATAACATAATTTACTTAAGCATTCCCTGTAACGTTGGGCTTTGGACTTAGAGGTGAAAAGGGGAATGAACAATTTTTACAAAAGAAAATAATTCCTACTGGCATTACTTAAAAAACACAGCTGGGGAATTTTATTTTCCTGGGATATCATATATTCCCTGTAACATTAGGTTTTAGACTTACAGGTAAAAAGGGGAAAGAAATGTTTTTACCAAAGAAAATAATTTCTACTGGCATTCTTTAAAAACATAGCTGGGAAATTTTATTTCCTTATTGATGTTATACACATTTAGCTAATACGATAATGTGTTGTTCATATGAATCCAAAAACATGTTGAAAATATCAGCCTAGAATATGCAGCTCAGAGGGTTTTCTTCTGAGAAGTAACTACTGAAGATACTATAAGAATAAAAGAATTACTTTCTATGTAATTAGTTTGCCAGTTTTACTGCAGTTTTTCAATTATGATACTCAATTAGAAAGAATGGTTGCATTTCATGAGATAATTACCATTAGTGGAAATGAATAGCATGGCAATGATTCATTGGAATTTAATTTCATATCATGTTCTGGGTCTCATTAAGGCAAAAAGCAACAATAACGATAATAAAAATCTAGACATTACTTCAAATAGAAATTTACTTTCTCAGAGATAATACCCCATGGGGTAAACAAGGATCCATTTACAGCATTTTATCTTCATTTTAGAGTATGAGAACTAAAAACTAATAACTATCTCTGATGATGATAAAATGTAATGCTTCATTTGTTTCAAGACTCAATCTTTTCAGTTGCTCAGTTCCTGGTGACTCATCTCATACCCTGCTGCCAAGATTAATAAAGCTAAAAAAAACAATTCTAACTTCTGGGAGACACTGCCATTAAATAAGAGGTGGGGGTTGGCAATAAATGAATAACAAGTGGGCAAACAGGTAGTCTGGAAAATAATTAACCAAGTGAATTTACTTTAGACATTGTGAGAGAACAGTTTAGTAGGATATTATAAAAATGACCTGAAATAGCTTTTAAAACTTGTATCAAACAATGAGCTAGTTCTATGTGATCCACTAAAAATTAATAAACAGAATAGGTGGCCAACATTTAAAAATTCAAAACTTGAGTTTCTTCTAACCTAATTATATACAAAAATTATGATATAATGTGATGTAAAGCTAGAGTAAGTATGCCTTATTAGAAGAAATGTAATACTTCATTTATGAGCTTACTTGGCACCCCAAGTATATAAAACATGGATGAAATCACAAAAGCTTTTTAAATAACCAAAAAACCTCACAGAAGTTCACTCCTGTTACTGTTAGGAGAGGCATTCTTTCTTACCAAGAAATGTCTCTTTTCAGTATTTCTACCATTTTGGTTATATGATTTTGTAGTCCAGAGTTAAGTTGGATGAGAGGAAACAGAACTACAGGCGATAGCCATGAGAGCAATAACTAAAACATCAATCTGACTACGGAGGTAAAAGACAAATAAGTACAAAATACTTCTTTATGAAATGTTGATTACCTGCAAGAAATCTTGAAAGACATTTAACAAACATCTGTTCCGCCTATTATGTGACTCTTACTGAGCTAGATTCTAGGAAAATAGTAGTTAATAAGTCAGACTAAAAAATTCCTGCTTTCACTGAGCTTATATTTTCTCATCCAAAAAGATAAATAGTAAAAACAAAAAACAAAGCAAAATAATGTCACACTTGTTATTTCATGTGATCCTCACAACAATCCAGGAAGCAGACTGTTCTCATCTGAACTGTGATTTACAAAGTTGCCCAAGATCACAATGCTACCAAATGGCAGAGTTGGGACTGAGCTCAGATTTGTCTGATTCCAAAGGTATATCCTTAACAACGAGTTTTCTCATAGCACTCGATCAGAGTTTAAAATTATGCATTTATTTGAGTGATTATTTGGTTGATGGCATTTTTCAACTGGAGTCTATACCATGAGGACAGAGACCACATGTATTTTTACTCAATGTGTATCCCTAATACCCAATTCAATGACTAGCACAATGAGGTCACTCAGTAGGTATTCTGTTAACTATTAAATGAATTCTTTTACATAGTCCCTGAGAATGTGGTCATAGTCCTGAGCCTGAGTTATCAAAGAAAAACTAAATTAACTTCAGTATCATCCAAGAAAGGTAATATGCAATAAATTTTAAACAATTCTTGGTTTATTTCAGTTTCTAGCACTTAAGTAGAGCCCTCATTCCTCCTACTGTCCTGAGTACCTCTTTCATAATAACTTCTAGATTATGCTTTTAAGATATGTTGAATAATTTGTCTGTACTCACTACATCTCTTGATATATAAGCTAACATAAAATGATTACATTCAAAGCAAACCACAAAAGTCATGTGACAAAAACACACATTTTAGGCTGTGTTGAAATCTTTGTTTTTATTGTTCATTTATTTCAAAAAATAGAATTCCATAAAAATAAACATTTAATTGAAAAATATTAGTACTGGAAACTACTTTATGAATAGTTGTGTCCCAGTAAATTTAAAGATAAAGAAATGAGATATAAAGAGATTAGCTGACTTGCTCAAGGTCACAAAATATCTAAAACAAAAAGAATATATAAAAATGTATACTCTAGACTCTTATAACCACAGGTTACCCCCAAAACAACTAAATTATAAAAAGTACTATTAAGTGGTTAAAAATGAATACAAGTTAAAACTTTTTTATGTGGAGGGGAGAGATTAAATGTCCCAAGATGGTCTTTTGAGAAGGTATGTTTTATGTAAGTTGAGAATAAAACTCAACTCTGTGTTTACCCTGAATTTTCAAGTTCTTGGTTTAATTACAGGGTACCATACCCACCAGGCCAACCAAAGGTAGGACAGGAACTTCTATCTTCCCAAGAGGCATGATGGAGAAACAGATGGTATATCTGATTTCCAGTATCTATATGATGAATGTTCAGTGACAGGTGGCCCTACATATGCCTTAAAATCCTTGTAATAACTCAGGCCACTTTGAAGTACTTTTTTTAAAAAAGAAAGGATACTTCTAAATCAATGACTAGTATAATGCCAGGAAATAAAAGACATAAAAGACTACTTATAAATTTAATATACAGTTTTAACATACATAATATGTCTTTACATAAAAATACCAATGGTTAACATTTGGCTGTTTCTCATGTGCCAGGCATTGATATAAGACTTCTGTATGTACTATCTTATTTACTTCTCATACAATCATGTACTATCTCCCAATATTTAATTTGTTTACTGCAAGACATACACTTAATTCTCAGTGATCTGTTTTGTGGTATACTACATTTTAATAGACTAACATGTACCTTTTAAGATAACATGACTGTAAAAATTGGGTAGGAGTGGAAACTGAATAATGGCTAACTGTTGGTTAAGATTTTATAAAATTTTTGGAGTAGAGAGATTATAAATATTTAGGCACCATTATGACTTTTAAGAAGTATAAACATATATTATTTACCATAGTAAATTACCAAATTTCCTATCACTTTTAAGTGTACCTTTTGCCTATATCTGTATTTTGCAACTTCCTATTATTATCCTGCTATTATTAGGTCTGACATTTGTATTAATTTACACATTTCAGTTGAGTATTTACCTCAAAATTCACAAGTGTCCATAAGAGAACTTCTCAGATCAGAAGGACAATTAAAAATACACTACAGCTACATGTCCTTTTTTTAAAAGCCATTCTTCATCTGCTTTCCACAAGTATGTACGAATGCTTTCATTTAAAAGAATGGACATCCTGGATAAAGATAGATTTGATAGCTAAAGGACAAGGATTATAAAAGCAATTAACTGGATCATTCTTGGAGTAAGTGCCTGACTTTGGCTCATGATTTCATGGTTCATGGGTCCAAGCCCAGCATCAGGCTCTATGCTGACAAATCAGAGCTTGAAGCCTGCTTCAGATTCTGTGTCCCTCTCTCTCTCTGCTCCTTCCTCATTCATGCTCTCTCAAAAATAATAAACATTAAAAAATCTTTTAATTGGTTTTTTAAACCTATTATGGCTGTGTTTTCTATTTATCCTTTTTAAAGTATATCCTTTGCATCCCATTTTTCTGAACGTTTTGATTGTGAAATATGTTACCTATAGATAAATACATAAAATGTTTATCTTATGTTTAACTTATTAATATGAAGCAATGCCTCACCTAATCCTCCACTGTCCATAATGACCACTCAGGCCAAGAAATGGAACATTACTGGCACCTATGAAGCCTTCTCCCCCACCACGTGGACTTCCTCTTCATATTCAGCATAGAAAGATAAAAAGTTAAATCAGAATCAGTACTTCTACCAGTTCTCTCAATAATTCAAGGACTTGAGAACAACTTCAAACCATTTACCTTCCTCCTGACCTGCATGCTATTGTTGTCATGGCCTTTTTCTGGCCCACAAGACATGTTTTACTATTGTTTGTTTAAATATACCCATATAACCCTTTACCATTTCATTTGTTCTTCATTGCCTCTTACAGCTCCAGTTACTCCTCTAGGATCATCACTTTCCACTGCGTGATGCACACCCTTTATGGTTCTCACTATAATTAGAATTTATTAGTGACATACTCTTCAGTTTTGACTTGTCTGAGAACATTTGTGTTTTACACTCAGACTTTAAAGATGTTTTCTCTGGGTATAGAATTTCTAGGCAGTTATTTTTCTTTCAACTCACTGAAGATCCCATTCCACTGCACTGTGGTTCTTGTTACCCTTGAGAAGTCAGCTGTTAGTCAAACTGTGCTTCAGTCAAGGTGATGTCTTCCTCCATTCCCCCTTCCCCTCCACTTTTGCTTTTAAATGTTCCACTTGTCTTTGTTTTTCCCCCATTTTCTCTGTTTCTATGGACAGATTTCTTTTTATTTGTCCTGCTCAAGAATCTGTGTTTGGCTTTCTAATCTGGTATTATTCATCAGATCAGGTAATTTTTCAACCAAATATTGCTTCTGCTCCATTCTCCATCTCATCTTCAGGTCTCCAATTAGGTCTGACATTAGACTTGCTCAATATGTTTCACTTGTTTAAATGACTCTTCTTTATTTCCTATAGTTTTATTTCTTTTCCTACAATCTGGAATTTTTCTTCTAATCTATCTTCTGTTATATGTTCTCTCTTCAATTGTGTCAATGTTGCCAACCTTACTTATTATTTTAAATTTTTTTAAATACTTATTTATTTTTGAGAGAGAGAGAGAGACAGACAGACAGAGAGAGAGTAGGGGAGGGGCAGACAGAGGGAGGCATAGAATCCAAAGCAGAATCCAGGCTCTGAGTTGCCCGCACAAAGCCCAATGCAGCTTGAACCCACAAACCATGAGATGAAGACCTGAGCCAAAGTTGGACTCCTACCTGTCTGAGCCACCCAGGTGCCCCAACACTTACTTAGCTTTTAATTTTAGTATTTTTCAGAAGTTTTATTTGGACCTCTTTCAAACTGCTAGGTAACTTTTATTGTTTCTTCCCTGCAGATATTTTCAAGCCTATCTTTTATTTCTAAAATCAGAAGTAGCACTATTTTCTAAAAATAATCAGGGTTTGATAATTCTGGTATCTGAGAACTGTGTATCTGTTTTTGCTGTTATTTTCTTTCTTCCTCCTATTGATCTCATACACATTTGATTATATTTAACTATGTGCTGATCACTGCTTTGAAAAATTATTCCTAAGGACTTCCTGGGGCTAAGAAAGAGGAGTCTGCCAGAGAGAATCTACACTTGCCTCTGCCAACTACTTTGTAGTATGACCCATTCCAAAACCATTTTAAAGTAGGGATTTCTTGGTTGACTCATTAATGGAAATTTGAACTGAAAATCAATTTGCAAGTCCCTACGATGGTCAGGCTATCTTACAGATAGAGAAGTTTTGTTTTGTTTCTGTTTTGTTCAGGACTAAGGCAACTCTTCCCCATGGTGTCCTATGTGGGGAAGAGGAAAGTTTTCCTCCATTTACTTTGAGGCTGTAACCCATGGAGGAGGATTTCATTTCATCTCCCTCCCAGAGGCAAGGCTTTGATTTATCTTCTTCTCACAAGCTATTAAAACTTCACTTGATTTTTGACTTGGCTTTGATTTCTCTTTATTCTCTCACAAAGCTATCAAAACTCAATTTTGTCAGGATTTGTCCTCAGACAAAAGTAGATGCTGAGCTATGCTTACGTTTCTGGTTTCTTTCTTTTTCTTAGCTTTTGGTTCAGAAAGATCATTAACATTCACTAATTTCTAATTTTCAAAACAAACAATAAAATACTCAATCCCAACAAATTCCACTTCTGCATATATGTCCAAAAAATTAAAAACAAGGAGTCAAACAAAAAGAAAGGAAAAGAAAAAGGAAGGACTCAAACACATATTTGTATACTCATGTTCATAGCAGCATTATTCACAATAACCAAAAGGTGGAAGCAACCCATATGTTCACCCAGGGATCAATAAAGCAAAAGAAAGTATTCTAAACATAAAATAGAATATTATTCAACCTTAAAAAGGAAATGCTGACACATGCTACAATCTGGATGAAACTTGGTGACCCTATGCTAAGTGAAATAACCCAGTCACAAAAGGACAAATACTGTAGGACTATGTGAGACACCTGCAGTAGTCAAATTCACAGAGAAACAAAGTAGAATGGTGGTTGCCAAGGAATGGAAAGAAGGAAGAATGAGGAGTTACTGTTTAATGGGTATGGAGATTCAGTTTAGAAAGATGAAAAAAAGTTCTGGAGATGGATGATGGTGACTATTGCACAACACTGTGAATGCACTTAACTGCCATTAAACATAAAAATGGTTACAATCGTAAGTTCTATTTTATGTATGTTTAATCAGGATTTTAAAAACTCTTGTTCAAATGATTAATTTTCTTATCTTTGTATTTACTTAAATACATAAAATGACTAGTATTTATATGGTTAATAGGGACATTTTCAGAAAATGCTTTCTAGTTGAGTCAAATCTGAAAAACATTAAATTCCTTATTTTTGAAAACCTTTGATTTTTAAAGTTTTTTTTTTTTTTTTACATTTACATGTGAAGAAAAAAAAACAATGCTGAAAAATGGCAAAGATACAAGAACTAAATTTAGGCCTCATTTGACATTTATTTACTCCCAGGATCAAAAGGCTTATAAATAGATACATTTCACCTTCCTTCCATACAGATATCTTTAAACCAAAGCTTTTCCATGTATTACTGTAATATAAAAATGTGTCTCCAATTAATTTTCAAAATCTATCATAATATTCTCAAATATGAGTACTAAAATATCTGTTAAACTTACAGATTTTCACTATTATGCATTTGCTTATTTTATAAAAAGTTAAATTACAGAATGCTTTTAAATTTTTAACTAGTTTTACAAATATCAATTATGTATCTTTTGCAATATAGTTAAAGGGTTAAAAAAAAAAACACCACAACAACTTAGAAACCACAAAACATCATTCTCCAGTCTGTTCATGTTACAAAAAAAAGAAAAAGAAGCAGAAAGGGAAATGGAGAGAAGAGAAAATATTTGACTGGTCAATGTCTATCCAAAGCTTTAACTAACTCCCAACAGCTCCCTTTCCCACTCTTAACTTGGCTAGTCACTTTTTAAACAACTGTGGTTACATCCATTTTAATCTCTGTCATGACACTCTCCAGGAACAGGTGTATTTCCACCTGTTATAAAGTCCCCTCCATAACTTTATGATATGTATTTCTACAGTTACCATTTCTAGCTCTTGTCCTTCATTTTAATAAGGTACTTACATTTCTTCCAATTAAAAACAAAAATACCTTTCTTGACCTTATACATCCATTTTATTTTAGCCTTTACAGTCAGCAATTTTGAAAGTGTAATCTTGACTCCATTGTACTTCATCTCCAATTCTCTTACTAGCCCTCTGTTATGTGTCTCCATCATGCCACTACACTACACTACCTTAGCAAGGTCTCAATTTATAACTGACAAAGTCAAGAGACATTTTACACTACCTCCCTTTGGCATGTTGAAACAACAACCACAAATCCTCAAAATTTTCTACTTTTCTTTCAGAGTTATTACTCTCTTATCTGCAATATATTCCAATTTCTGTGTCCCTGGTTAAATAGACTTGTATATTATGGTATATATTTATCATGAACAGGATTTTTACAAAAATTTTAATGAAAGCAGAAGTATCCCCCAAATCTCGTTTCACACACCAGTTTGCTGGTTATGTGGGAACAAAGCATTTAAAAATAGTTAATAAACTTAAATATAAATTATACATTTTAAACAAAAACTCTAATATTCTAAATTTGCTCACCTTCTCTTTAAATGAAAGGAGGCTATATTACATTTTCTAGCAAATGTTAGAAAATCTTTTCTTCATGAGAAATAGATTTTGACAACAAATGTGAGAATGCTTTTTGAAAGGAACTCATAGAGAAAACATTTTGAAAAAAATGTTGATTATTGCCAAAAATAAATGATTTAGTAAAATTAATAAAATTCATTAAAACACTTACATATCAGCATACTTCAAAAAGTTGGAGAACAAACTTTAATCTGGTCTTAAATCTATCAAACAAAGAATTTAAGTAGGTTTTGAACCTGTTATAAACTTTTTTTCCCCTTTCATAGTTTCCCCCCCAACCCTGTCCTAAACTTTCAAAAATAAACTTTCCAATTAATTTATAGGAATAAATACCTGAGATCAGGAAGATGGCAATTACTAGCAGATTTCTACAAGAACCTCTGAACTATTAGGAGACAGTATTGAAAAAGTACCATGATTTAGTAAATAAAGCCAATGTTACACCTCTTTCATTTGGAACCACGTATCTTTAATGAGCTAGCTATCTTTTCAACTATAACAGCTATTAAAATAAAATATTCAAACAACTTCACCCAATTCCTTTATTACTACATATTTTAAATAACTATGTTTCACCTATGAGACTACAAGTTAGCTAAAAGTAGAGACTTCATCTTCTTTATCTTTGTAACCTAGAACTTTGACTATGTGACATACAGCAAATAGTTATGAAATATGCTATGTGAACGAATAATCAAAAATATGGGCAAGTACATCAAAATAAAAATATGTACACACATGCATATTTATGTAATAATGTAATAACTAGTTAGGTAAACAAATGTTACCTAAAATGGGTGTGGCCACAAATCAATGTTTGCACATCAATTTAATGATGTTTAATGGCTCAACTTGTAATTATGACTTTGTGTTTTTATAATTATGACTTCCTTAATTAGCATATGTTCTCATAAATGAAGATATCAGAGTTGTCCTACACAATATGTGAGAATATTTGCTTTCAAAGTGAATCATCAATGATAATAAAGAATATATAAAATCAACAAAAAATAAAGCAAAACCAATAGAAGAACTTTTTTCTGTAACACAATGAATAAAAGATCCCACACAAATGAAGTAGTGAAAGTATCAAAAATTAGACTTTCAAAATAACAAATGAGAAATAAACCCAAATAACATTATATTTAAGACTCAGTTAATATCCACTAATCTCATTAAGAATGTGATGGCTACTTTGCATTATTTTTACTGTGGTACAAATTTTCCTTTCATGCTATATTAAAACAAATTTCAACAATATCTCATGTAATTATTAATACAAATATTTCTCAATACTAAATTACACTCAGTCCTCTATGGTAGTTAAAGGGACCCACATTACAATTTTATTTGAAAAAAATTAGATGTACACACAAAATAATATTCTATTAGCATCTTTAATTCTAATTGAATCTTTAAAAGATAAAAATAAGGGAAATAAAAGAGAACAAAAGCTGTTCCCAAAAAAGAATTATGATCCCTCATGTATATGTAAGTGTGTATCTGCTGATATATCATAGTAAATTGTTAATAATTATAGGAATTTTTATATTAATTACATTCAGAAAAATTTTTTTCCTTATAAAATCTGAGATACAGAATAATTAAATGAAACTTAAACTGAATTTTGTGGATGACATCTATCCATCTTCTGTGCCCAAAATGTATCTAGGGTCTTTTTTCTAATGCATTGGAAGGGCCATATGGAACCACAGAATTGTAAATGTACAAAATGGAAGGTGTGTTAAATAAAGAGTATTTCTTTAACAAATGGTATCACTGTTTTTCTTTTTCAGAAACATTAAATATCCTGGGAAACTTTCTCCCTCATTCTCAGGTTTACAATAATCTTACTTATATAAGTTTGATGTTATCTAAAAATGTATCCACGTTCTATTGATTGTACTCTAATACTGCTTAAATAAGAAGAAAAAAGCAGCTATACTACTTCAAAGATCAAAAAATAAAATAAAATCAGCAAAGCCAAATTTAGAAGTCAAGCTTTCTCGCTGATACATACCTCCTGGAAATGCCATTCGCTAGACATTTATGGCTACAGGATTTGGAGGATAGGGGTGATGAAGTTGGGGATAAGTTGAGAGGGGCAATCAGACTGTTGATGATCTCCGTCAACTGTGCACTCTGCAAGAAAACAAGTAACCGTTTACTACTGCTAAGCAAGACATGCGAGTTAAGTCTCATACCTTTAGAACCTACTAAATGCTTGAATTTTCATGAAACAAGTAAATGCTCATATTTCAGTAAATATTTTAATTTACAGATGATTTCTACCACTACTAATTTTTCCATTTATTATAAGTAAGTCTCCATTTTAAAGTACTCCTTTACTATATCTGTTTTTGTTACAGATCATTTATCTACTTATCCTATCCCCTTAAAACATTTGAATTTAGCTAATTGCATCTACATAATATTTCCTTTGAGGCAGCCAAATTAATAATAACAAAATCATAGCTATAATTTATTAAATGCCTACTATATGCCAGGTACTATACAAAGGACTAAACATAGATTATTTCTAATCTTTACAATTAACCTGCAAAGTAATTAGTATTAGAACTGCTGACATTCCTATTATTACAATCAATTACAGCTGAGGAAATTGAATCTTTGAGCAAGGATTAGAAAGTTGGTAAGAAATGGAACTAGGATACAAATTCAGGCTTGAATCCAATTCCACACTGTTTCTCAATATTTTTCCTAATTAAAAAATATCAGGGTTTTTTTTAGGTACTCCGAACTTTCACTGACTCTTATACCACACTTAAATATACATAATGTATTTTTAATATGTAATAAATATTAAATTATTCTAAAACCATAACCTAAAACAATTACAATAAACACAGGCCACATCACAGGCTATCATCATTTCTATAAAAGAATGACAGGGTCGTCTGGGTGGCTCAGTCGGTTAAGTGTCCAACTTCAGCTCAGGTCATGATCTCACAGTTCGTGGGTTCAAGCCCCGCATCGGGCTCTGTGGTAACGGCTCGGAGCCTGGAGCCTGCTTCAGATTCTGTGTCCCCCTCTCTCTGACCCTCCCTTGCTCACACCGTCTCTCACTCTCTCAGCAATAAATAAAACATTTAAAAAAAAAAAAGAATGACAACTATTTTCATTACATATGTAATCTGTGCTTATTGTAGAAAAAAGGGAAAGTAAAGAGGGGCTTAAAAAGGGAAAAGAAAGTCACCTGCATTCATATTTCACAGAGGAAAAACACTGCTAATATCTTGGTATATATCCATCCCTCTGGACTAAGTTTTCTGAGTATATGTGTGCATATACAACATGCAAACATACACACACACACATACACAGAGTTCTAATTTAATCGTGTCACATTAATTTTCTAAAACCTGGTTTTCTCACTTACTAATGTATTATTTTATTTTTTTAAATATGTAGACCCATGTCACCATTTTTATTAACTGACAGATATTCCATTACAAAATAGAGGGGCATATAAAATAATTATTTTAAATTTTTCATTTGTATGAAACTAATGACATGCTTTTAGAAATAATGAGATTAAAGAATATGACAGAACTAAATCTAATATTTGAATTCTTCAAAAAATCTCTGAAAAAGACCCTGAAGTGTTTTTACCATTTATTTTCTTAAAAAGTAATACATACCTAATGACTTCATTTTAAAAATTAGCCCTCGTTTTTCAATTAAAGCTCATTTTCAAAATCAATACAAATATTCTTTATCCACTTGGTAAGCACTCGTGAGTTTAATCATATAAAGAAAATTATAAAGTATCCCATATTTTTCAGTCCAAAACACTGATACACTCTTCTCATTGTTCCACTGCCAAAAATATCATTAAAAATCTTCTAAGCTCCTGGAGGTAACCGGTTAGTTATGTGTGAATAATTGGCTCAGAAGAATAGCATAACAACCAACTCAATCCAGCCCAAGAAAACCACAAATATCTGAGTCCATGTTTGGGATAGGAAATTCATAATAAAAATGAGAAAAAAGTAAAATTAAGAGAGGCATAATTTAAACTCTGAAAATAAAAACTAACCAATTCAAAGTTAAAACATTTACTAGCTATTAAATAACAGGATTTTTAATGTAATTACACCAGTCTGAAATTTATTTTAAATTACCTAAAATTCTAAAATAAAGTTACCTTTTATGAATAAAACACATTATCTAATAATGCAAGTATACATTAATACTATAGAACAATGAGTTATTCATATCAGTGTACAACTTAATAGTGCTTTTGTATTTTAATTGCTAACTCTTTCACTGTTGTGAGATACATAAATTTTGTTTGAGGAAACAAACATTTCTCTAATAAAATTAATTCAAGTAAGTCATCAATACCTGATCTATATTCAAGGTCCACTATGGTCAACAAACAGTTATATACCAACAGGTTATCTGAAGAAAAACGTGTGTAGTGTCAGGGTTGCCAGGCCTGCCACTTAATTCTCAACCCTCTTCAGCAGCATTTGAAAACCATATTTTTAATTGGCCTATGAAAACATGATTAGCATATCTTTGGAGAGCAAATGACCTGTTCATAGGCAATTTGCAAATCACCCCTACAAGAGATTGCTGCTATCACTTTCTGTATCCTTTGGCTCCTCTACTCTCCCTATACCTAAAGCCATTACCATTGTTGTCACAACTCCTGATCCCCTTCTCTTCCAAAGCCTCTGGCACTCCTGTCAACAATGGGACCAAAAGTAAACGTGATGCCCGGGGTCAACTTCATGGGTGAGCAACCTGAGCAGTCACACAGGGCTGCACTCAGAAGGCTCCCATGCTTGCTTAATGCTTTGCTGTTACTGACTTAAAACTCTTCACAATTGCTTTTAATAAAGAGCTATGTAATTTCATTTCACACTGGATCCTGTAAATTAGCCCATTCTGATATTAACTCAGGTCTAACAAAACAAATTGGTGCTAAGGAGAAAGAAAAAATATAATAAAATCTCTTTTCAAAGGATAAATAATGACCTTAAGGATTAAAAAAAAAAAAATAGAAGACCTGACTGTCAAGCAAATACATTATTCTGGAGTGAGAAATAATTATGGCCAAACTGAAAGGGCAGTGATCCTATGGGATGAGGAGAAAAAAAGAGAGAAGTGGAAACATAACCAACACTATTGAAAACACCACCAATATGGTAAAGTTCATTCCAATTTAATATCAAATGACCAGAAAATAACTTTCTGAATTACAAAATATAAAAGTATTTTGATTATGCAATTATGCAATTAAGGAAAACTCCAGGCAACTGTAAATTTAACAAATATAGGGGGAGAGGCATTGCGCCATACCCTGACTTACAGGAAATAAAATAGGAGTAACCTAATACTAAATTATTTCACAGTATTATGTCAGAATAACCTAGAAAAATTAGATGTGGGCCGGTATGAATCCATATACCCACTAGAACAAGGTAATCATGCAGCTGTGATCCCAACTGGGTATTCAGCAGATTCGGATTGGCTGCAAGTTAACAGACTCCTAGAAAGTCAGATTTATTCAAAAGCCACCAAAGTCTAAATAAAAATAAATGGTATGGTTTCAAAGATAGATACAGGGCAGAATAATAAGATTTCTAGAGTCAACCATAATAGAATTTAATTATCAGAAAAGGCTTTAACTTTTTGTTTTTAATGGTGACTTATTTTTGAGACAGAGAGAGACTGAGCTTGAGGCAGGGAGAGGCAGAGACAGAGGGAGACACAGAATCTGAAGAAGGCTCTAGGTTCTGAGCTGTCAGCACAGAGCCCAACGTGGGGTTCAAACCCACAAACTGTGAGATCATGATCTGAAGTCGGAAGCTTAACCAACTGAGCCACCCAGGCGCCCCAAGAAAGGCTTTAGAATCAAAGTAATTTGTTAGGGACTAGTTTGCCATTTATTTACATGACCCTTTTTTTTTTTTTAATAAATAGTTTATTGTTAAGTTGGTTTCCATATAACACCCAGTGCTCATTCCCACAAGTGCCCTCCTCCATGCCCATCATACACCTTCACCTCCCCCCACCCCATCTGCTCTCAATTTGTTCTCGGCATTCAAGAGTCTCTCATGGTTTGCCTCCCTCCCTCTCCCCCAGTATTTTTCCCCTTCTTCTCCCCCATGGTCCTCCATTAAGTTCCTCCTAATCCCCCTATATATGCAAACATATGATATCTGTCCTTCTCTGCCTGACTTATTTCGCTCAGCATAACACCCTGAAGTTCCATCCATGTTGCTACACATGGCCAGATTTCATTCTTTCTCACTGCCATGTAGTACATGACCTTTTTTTAATGGAAGAATTCATATTCTGGTAATTTTCATTAAAACACTCTATCAATAAATTGATCAAACAACCATTCAGATCTATTAAGTGGTATCACTCTTCTTTTCCCTTGGAAAAAAAAGTCCAATGATGGGCAATTTTGTTAGAAAAATGATTTTCCAATCCTTGCATAAATGAGTTATCATCCTATGGCTATGTACTAATACTTTACATACAATATGTAAATAATCTTAATTCTATCAATATTGTAAGAGAGACTAGTCAGATATTAAATATTTTAATTGTATTTAATGTCAAATGGCAAATTTTAATAACCAATATCCCAAGCATACAGAGTTTATTTGAAGAGTTCATAACGTTGATTAAAAGTCATTTCATGCCACTGCCATCTTACTCTTACTTCACATTACCTGTTTTTCTATGTTGCGAAGAAGAAGTGTAGGGCTACTTGGTGACATTTCAAAATCTTGTTCTGGCAAAGGATCTTGACTCTCTTGGGGAATCTGGGGATTCCCTGTCATATTTAATGAAGCCGCTTGGTCAGCAAACTGTATTTGTTTTTTCAGAATGTCTTTTGGAAGCTGACATTCTTCCAGGATCACTATCCCCTAGACAAACAACAATTACAGAGATGAAATGAAAACAAATTGACTGCTAAATCAACTTTAATTTTACAAAGAACATGAAACCATGCTTCTCATTACTGCTTAGAAATCAGAAAGCACACTTCAAAGTACAGTCTAACTGTAAAAACTTGGCTGATTTAAAAAATGTGTGGCTAAATAACATGTATGTCTTAAGGGTTAGGTTTGTGATATTGTCATAAATTGTATATATACAATTGTTTTTCTTCTTATTGGTTTTAGTTATTAGCACTAAAAAGCATGGCACATTTAAAAATAAAGGCTTATATGTACAGTATTAATACCTCACACTGAAATTTGGAACACTTCCTGAGACAATCTTCGAGTATTTTAGTCACTAGCGTTTCCATTTGAGTTTTATATTTGAGTACTCCAAGTTTCATAAATTAAAATACCCAACTTACAAACATCCAGATAATATTCTGACCGTACCAACTTCTTTCCGAGCACTCTAAGGAGTTCCGACTTTGCTGCTGCCAGCCAGCAACAAAGGGCAGGACTGCACTATTGAGAAAAAGTAATCCAGGCCAAACTGTTGCTTACTAGGTAGATGAATGAATAATAATGACACAAGTTTTCAACTGTGATGTGGCATTTCTGAAATGTAAGTAACTAGAAAAAAGAGTAGGGATCTAGCTGCCTCAGTCCTCCCTGCCTACCATTCACACATGCACATAAACTTACTCACAAATGGCTTGCTAAATATTCTCCCATATTCCCCAGATTCTTCACTCCAACTGTTCTCACCCTTAGGGCCCTCAATGGCAATGAAGACAGAAGAGAAAGGGGGGAAACGAATGCACAGATATGATCTTAACAGTTTCATAATCAGTTCTTACTGTAAAACTTTTTCCCTCCCTACCACTTCTACCATATCCCCCCCTGCAAAGAATAATATATATTTTCACATAATGTATAAATGTGTGTGTGTATATATATATATAAAATGTATGTATATATGGTTGTATATATGTATACACATATATATATGTATAATGGTTGTGTGTGTATACACACACACACACACACACACACACACACACACACAGAGTTGTTTTGCAAAATGCCAAGAAGCTCTTAATAGGCTAGTTAGAAAAGCATTAAATGACTATGTGGCTAAAATATTATATTCTTGTAATATAAAGTCAACTGAAACACTATTATAAGTGTATGATATTTCACGATGGAAATTTTAAAAATGTATAGGCTAGCTTATATAATGTATAAGTGCTATTTATAGGATGGAAACAGCCTATAAATTAAAATGTTACTAGTTATTATTTACACCATAATTTGGAGAATATATCACTTTAGCATAAACATATTCAGGTATCAAATATACATTTTATTATTTTGTAGTAATATATTACCACTGATGTGTAGTAAAATAACAAATAAGTTATTTCTTTTTAAACTATACTTCTAACAGTGCTAGTAGCTTTTATAAAGAGAAGGAGATCCAATTGTTAATCCTATCTCAATAACTATTTTCCTAGAATGCACAGATATGGCTATCAAGAAATCTGAACAAATACATTTTTTAAAAATTTTTGTTTCATTTGTTATTTTTCAAGTTAAAGTACACTAGATATAGTATCATCAATCTCAAAAGCTCTTGACTGAAAGTATCTGAAATGTCCATTCAAAATCTGTAAAAGTGTCTCACTAGATTTTTCAATAGTATCTGCTTGCAAAATAAATACAACTTTTCATCATATAAATTTAGCTATAATTCCCATTGGTTTGATTATTTTATGAGTCAGGCTGCTGTGTACTATCCTGTTTTTATAACCCTTACTAATAATCTTGTACATATGGAAAAACTGATCCTGAATTTCAAAAGGTCAATTTTCAAACCTTTAGAATACTATCTTATTAGAAGTAGGGAACTTGCTACATTTAGTTTAATGAAAAGTAGTATTTTAAAAATTCAACCAGGTAGACCTCTGTAATCAAGTTCATAACCTATTTTTTTTTCCCTTAAACTGTTGCCCTGGACAAAGCTGTCACAATGGCTGAGAATAGAGTAAAAAGGGAAGAAGATTAAATCCCTTGAAGACATTACAGATATAGTTTCAGTTCTTAAAAATCAAGAAAAGAATACATGTGTGTTGGGTCACCATGATGTACACTTAAATACCTTAAAATTTTATTTGTCAATCATACCTGAATAAAGCTGAATTTAAAAAAAAAAAACTTCAGAAATGAACAGTCTAACCATAGAGAAAACAAGGTACATAATAAAAATATGAAAATGTTTTAGTAAGATGAATTGCAATAACTGAGACCCATAAAAACTTTAGCATCAGGTGAAAGCAAGTCAACTGCTCCAGACAAGACAACTATTCCCAATACGAACACTAAAGAGCTCTGTACCCAGCTCCTAGGTTTAGTGAAAAAAACCATTGCTTCAACAACATCATGAGTATTTACATAAAGTCACCAGGCTAAGTTTTTTTAAAATTTTTAAGTGAAGAATTTTAAATACACAAAATTACAATTTAAAATATAGGTAACAAACAAAATCTAAAAGAGAAAACATTTAATACAGGATAACCAGCTTCTCAATCAAGAAAAATTATTTTAATGTTTTTCTGAAAGTGATGAGAAGCAACTATCTTAATGAAAGCTGAAGCAAATATGTAAGGAGAAAGATGAAAGTTGTAATGTGTTGACAAAGTGTTGGAAGAACAAGGAAGGAATGTTGCTAACACGTGCTTTCTTCTAAGATTTTAAGCAAAAGTTAGACTACCCAAGTGTGTTAAAGAAGGGGGATATGACAGCTTAAAGGCCTAAAATGTTTAGATCTACTAGTAGATCTACTCAGTGTTTCCTGACCAGTGTTATCAACTAGCACTTATTTAAACAGGATATTTACAAAAGAACATCTCTAGATCTCTTTCCCTTCCCCTTATCTCTAATTTAACTAAGAAAGTTTTTTTTTAACTTTCAAGATAAGTTAAATAGAAAGTTCGTTCAAGATAACTTAACCACATGCTTCTCAATTTTTTAATTATAGTAACTCAAGAAGCCTGAGAAGCAAAGAAAGAGCGGTTTTCTCTATTTAGAATAATAGTTCCACTATGCTACACATAAATAGGCAACTAAACACCTTGATTAATTCCCAAAAAATGTAAGAAGAAACTATTAAAATAAAGAAATATTATAATAACTTTTCCATAAAGTAAACATAATGTGATCTTTAAGAAAACAAAGGGCCAGAAACACATCTAGCCTGATCTAAGAAAAATATAATTAGTGGGAAGTTTAGATTTCTTTCCTAAAAATAATTTATCCCAATAGATGATATAATCAAACTTTTAAAAATGTTTAAAGAATATAGCGACGTTTAGAACACAGAGAATATTAAAATACCCTTCTCAAGTCATAAAATATGAACCACACTATGTAGATTCAAGTATAAAACTTACTCATCAATTTTACTAGGAATCCACTTTCTTGGAAATTTCCAAATTGTTTTAAACTTGACTTGTTCTGAGAACTCTATTTACTGTAAAAATGCTTGTGATATTATCTCCTTTAAAGAAAATGATCAGAGGATAAATTATCTGGTAATCTAAAAGAAGTGGGAAATAACTGAGGGCTTCAGTGAAGACAGTTAAAAATAAGAAACGTAATGACTTCCACCAGGAAACAATTCTTGAATACAGTTCTCTCAAATCCAACAAACAGAACCAATAAGCTTAAGGGTTTAATGTCTATTCTCCTATCCACCTTCCTATAGACAATCACCAACAAATTCTACAAGTCATTAAATAATATTCATTCATTCATTCCTAGCTTCCTCTCCCATCCTTGCACAACTTATACTTTCTGCTCCTTTGAATTACCATTCTGTTTTGTAAATTCTAAAACATATGTTGTCTTATGCCATCTAACTTTTAAGGAATGCCTTTTTCCAGTTCCATTGGTTCAAGCAGACTATTATTTATCCTCCAAAACCATACTGAGGCATCACCTCTTTGCTGATGTTTTCCCTGACCTGCTAACCCCTAAAATAAGACTTATGTATTCCCACTATGGCACTTTTATGCCTTATTAAAAACTGTATCAGTGCACATATTACCTTATATTGCAATTAAATATTTATATGGTCTCTCTCCTCTACCAGAATATAAACTCATTATAGTACCTAAAACTTACTAATCTTTATTTACATGCAGACCCCCGGTAGTGTTGGGCTAACCACATGAGTAAACATGTGGTTAAGAACTCTAATTCCTTTTCTTCTCAGCTTTTTCTTTTCAGACTAATCACCATCAACCTTAAATATTATCTCCATTATGTCCACAATTTCACTATGTAGAATACAGTTTCCCATAAAAACAAAGTTACAAAGAAGATATTTAGCAATATTTAATTTAATTACTACTTGATGGGACTGTATGAAAACTCTTCATATTATTGCTTCAATGGGAAGATATACTTTGGGTTCCAAGCAAAAGCCTCTAATTTTGAGGGAAAAATATGTCTTTAAGCTAGGAAAATCTCATGTTAAATTTCCTCTGGTTGGAATTAACATTTATTTGTGTAATCATTTGCATAATTTCACCCCCATTTGACTTAAACCCTAAAAACTTAAGAAATCTGTGGGTTGTGTTCACCACTATATACCTTATGCACACACTATGCTAATAAGTGTATGTGAAAGGAAAGATGGGAAAGAATTAAGGCAGAAAGCAGGCAGAAACAAATGACAGGATGGAGAGGTGAATGAATTTTATTTAAAAATTGATACAGGTACACCTGGGTGGCTCCGTCTGTTATGCATCCAACTTTGGCTCAGCTCATGCTCTCATGGTTCTTGGGTTCAAGCCCCACATCAGGTTCTCTGCTGTCAACGCAGAGCCTGCTTTGGATCCTCTTCCCCCATCTCCCTCTCCCCCTCCCTCACTTGTTCTCTCTCTCTTTCTCTTTCTCAAAAATAAACATTAAAAAATAATTTAAAACAGAATTTAAAAAAACAAAAAATAAAAACTGATACAATATAATAACTTTAACTGCCATTTCTACTGAAATAACTCCAAATCTGTATCTTCTTATAAACCTGACTCTTCCAATAACTCATACTTCCAACTCTTTCAGGATTATCTCAACATGAGTTATCTGATAGAACTTTAAAGTCAATGTGTGAGAAAGCTTATTTTTACCAACTTTTCTGTAAAATAAGCATTTTTCTCCCACAACTAATGGGGGAGAGATAATGGTGATGGTTATACAATTATCTATTTGTCAAAACTGAGTGAACTGCTAAAAATGTGTCTTCTGAGAACAGATAAACAAAATAAAAATAAATCCATAATAGGCACCTATTAGTAAAAACATGTAGAACATCAAATTAAAAAAAAATTAAGTTACCAGATCGACTGCTCATCAGTATTAAAGAAAACTATGAAATAGGATCTTTAAAGGGCTAAGGGAAAAGAACCATTAAATTAGAATTTTGTATCAATCTAGGGGCGCCTGGGTGGCTTAGTCGGTTAAGCGTCCGACTTTCGCTTAGGTCATGATCTCGCGGTTCGTGGGTTCAGGCCCCGCGTCGGGCTCTGTGCTGACTGCCAGCTCAGAGCCTGCAGCCTGTTTCAGAGTCTGTATCTCCCTCTCTCTCTGATCCTCCCCTGCTCATGCTGTCTCTCTCTCTCTCTCCTAGAAATAAATTTTAAAAAAATATTAAAAAAAAAAAGAATGTTGTATCAATCTAAAGTATCATTGAAGAGTGAGGGTAAAATAAAGGCATTTTGAGACAGAAACCATCATAGAATGTATCTCAGCAAAATGTAAACTGAGAGAAAAGGTAATGTAGCAGAGACTAGAACAATCTGTATCAAATTTCCTCTTCTTTTTAAAACAAAACTCCACTCCTACTGGATTTTTAGCTATGCCTACAACTTCTTGTTGTAACAATGTGCTGTTTACCTTTCCCTGCTATATATGTCTAGCTGCAGCCATGTGCCTAAATCTAGGCCAATGAATGTGAGACAAAGTAGTGCAATTTCCAAGTCACCTCCAACTTACTTCTCACTTCTCAAGGGCCAGAATGAGGAGATGACCACAGCCCTGTTTAACAGTGCAGTCAACATTACTTTAGAGAAAGGGCTCCTGGGTGGCTCAGCTGGTTAAGCGTCCGACTTCAGCTCAGATCATGATCTCATGGTTCGTGGGTTCGAGCCCAGCGTCGGGCTTTGTGCTGATAGCTTGCTCAGAGCCTGGAGCTTGTTTCAGATTCTCTATCTCCCTCTCTCTCTCTCTCTGACCCTCCCCTGCTCATGCTCGTTCGCTCTCTCTCTCTCTCTCAAAAATAAATAAAAGAACATTAAGAAAAAAAAAACATTACTCTATAGGATAGCAGAGCAGCAAGATAGAAAAGACCAAGCTGTTCCATCAGCCTGTATTCACTCCCTCATTTTTGAAGTGTTATGTACCTTTATAAAGCTGCAATATTCTGAGTTTCTTTGCTACTGCAGCTTAATCTATAAATGAGCTTTATAGGTACAACAAAAAGAAAAGTAAGCATATTTTAATAAAATTAGTTAGAAATATAATTAATTACTGACTGTAAAAAAATCAACTATATTGGAGTAGATATACGCAATGAGTAGTTAAATAATACATTAGAATCTACGTTTTAAGTGAAAATATGTATACCAAGAACTTTTAGTCATTGTTAGGATTATTTATAGTTAAGAAGGATGTTAGGGGTGCCTGGGTGGCTTAGTCAGTTGAGCGTCCGACTTTCACTTAGGTCATGATCTCGTGGTTCGTGGGTTCAAGCCCCGCGTTGGGCTCTGTGCTGACTGCCAGCTCAGAGCCTGGAGCCTATTTCAGAGTCTGTGTCTCCCTCTCTCTCTGACCCTCCCCTGCTCATGCTGTCTCTCTCTCTCTCTCCTAGAAATAAAAATATTAAAAAAAAAAAAAAGAAGGATGTTAAAAATTAAGAGTAATGACAAAGAATAAAACTATACTGAATAGCTTCTAAACCAGCAGACGGAAAAGAAAGGAATGAAGCAAATTCTACCAATCCAACAAGAGAGGTAAAAAAACAAGACACAAGGTGTCTTGAACCTTGGTAGCTAAGTCAGTTGAAAGCCCAACTCTTGATTTCAGTTTAGGTCAGGATCTCCCAGTTCGTGGGTTCAAGCCCTTAGTAGGGCTCGTGCTGACAGCTGACAGTGCAGAGCCTGCTTAGGATTCTCTGTCCCCTCTCTCTCTGCCCTTTCCCGCCTGGCACACATGCTCTCATGGGCTCTCTTTCTCTCAGTGTAAATAAACTTAAAAAAAAAAAATCCTAAATACAAAGAGAGGAGAATAAGTGTAAATAAAAAATAAAAGCCAATCAGAGTAGTTTGTTTTGGTTTGGTTTTAATTTTTTTAAGGATTTATTTATTTTTGAGAGAGACAGACAGTCTGAGTGTGAGCTGGGGAGGGGCAGAGAGAAAGGAAGACACAGAATCCGAAGCAGGCTTCAGGCTCTGAGATGTCAGCACAGAGCCCTACTCTGGGTCCAAACTCATGAACCATGAGATTACGAACTAAGGCAAAGTTGGCCACTTAACCGACTGAGCCACTCAGGCACTCCCAGAGTCAATTTTTTAATCTAGCTACTTATAGTTTATAAAAAGAAACACCTAGAATTATCAAAAATCTGTATCTACCAAGCAGCATTACTTCAAAATGTAAGAAGCAAAAACAATTACCAGACGAAAGTGAAAAATTCACAATGAAATATTTTAACAAATATGTATCATTAATGGAAAGATCTAGAGGTATAAAGATATGGCAGATATATAAAGTCAATTTAATAAACATTCTATAATGAACACATAAAGAACATGAATTCTTTTCTATTATATAAATTAAAATAATGAAAAAAATGCTACAACATGAAAAATTTGTAATATTTATAACTGACCACAAATAGTCTCCAAAATTTAAAAATAATTCACAAACACACACCTCTATCACCCATCCCCCCAAAAAAGTGAATACAAAAAATAATTAAATCTTAGACAAAAAACATTTGATAGTCAATTATACTGAGGCCAAATTTTCTATACTAAGGAACAATTAGATTAATGCGGTAATAAAATTTCATATTAATTACACTGGAAAAATTTAGAGGTCAAAAATTACCAAATGTTGGCAAGAATGTGAAGAAACAGGAGGTCTCATGCACTGTCACTGGGAAAATTAATTATCCAATCACATCAGTAAGTATAGGAAAGCTGAAGATTGCCAGGCCTAAGATCCAGTATTTCCACTTTTAGGCATATACCAAGAACCCTTTTTTGTTCACACACACACACCCCACATAGAAGATAGTCATTACAGTATTGTTTTTACTGGCATAAAACTAAATAATGTGTATGTCTATCAACAGAAAATAGAAGAGATAAAACATTCCATTGTATTCATACAAGTCCATGCCATTCATACAATTAAATAACATACAGGATCTATAAAATGTATAAAATTTGTGCTGAGCAAAAACAAGCAGATCACAAAAGAGTTTGTAGTACATATATCATTTTTAAAAATATTTTTTTTAATGCTTTATTTATTTCTGAGAGAGAGAGAGAGAGACTGCATGAGCAGGGGAGAGTCAGAGAGAGAGAGACACAGAATCCGAAACAGATTCCAGACTCTGAGCTAACCGTCAGCACAGAGCCTGATATGGGGCTCGAACCCACGAACCGTGAGATCACGACCTGAGCCAAAGTCGGATGCTTAACCGACTAAGCCACCAAGGCACCCCTATATGTCATTTATATAGACTTTAAAAATGGAAAAATATGGGGTGCCTGGGTGGCTCAGTCAGTTAAGCGTCTGACTTAGGCTCAGGTCATGATCTTGTGGTTCATGAGTTGGAGCCCTGTGTTGGTCTCTGTGCTGACAGCTCAGAGCCTGGAACATGCTTCGGATTCTGTGTCTCCCTCTCTCTCTGACCCTCCCCTGCTTGTGCACTCGCGTGTTCTTTCTCTCTCTCTCTCTCATAAATAAACAAAATTCTTAAAAAGTAAATTAAAAATTTTTTAAACATGGAAAAATAAATAGTTGTAGACACAGACATCTATGTGCCAATAGTATAAAAACATACACAGAAATAATAAATTACAAAACATGTTGGAGTCAAAATATTGGCTACAGTGGCATGGGGAAAGAGAATGGGATCAGGAAGGACTATAAAAGTACCTCAACTGAACAAGTATCACTAAGTAGCTGAACTGCTCAAGTATGATGAAATCATCACAATAAATAAAAAGGCATAGTAATAGCTTCACCTTATAGCAACTGATATATCAAAAATGTTAATATTAACTGCATTTTTATAAAGCCTTGTAACAATTACTTTGTGTTGAAAGATGAGAAACTAAAACAGTAATAATATTTTTAAAATACAAGAATACAGGCAATACCTTGGAGGCACGAATCTGCCTGTGAACATCCGTTAGTTGTTGGATTTTGTATTCTAGCTCTGAGATCTGGGCTTGAAGCCATGTCCATCGGCTGCCAACTCTTGCTCTGTCTACAAGCCACTTCCATTCAGTACTACAGTTACTGTGAATAAGACAAACACTGTTAGTCAACGCACAAAGGCAATCAAATTTTAACAGACTAAATAAATTCCTTGACTCCTGTCATATAATCCCAAATTTCTTTATAAAACATCTAATTACATGCAAGAATCACATATCAACTTATCAAAGAAAAAGCTTTAACTTCCTTATCTTTCTATCCCAACAAATGCTTGCTTCTATTATTACATATCCAGTAATAAGATGATCTCTTCTGCTACTTAACACTTCATTAACGCACAAGGGCTGAAATCAGAGTGGGCCAGCAAAAGAAAGGAAACAGGAATGATACTAACATCACATAAAAACTTACATGAAGCTTTTATATGTAAGCAGAAGTACTGGAAGTACAGTCATTTGAACTGTGCTAGATCTAAATCTATGTAACAAATGTAACCAACCACAGTACTCAGTTTTATTATACTCAATTTCCACTTGCTAAAACAGTAGTCACTGTTAGTTAAATACCTAAACTCAATTTAAATATATTGTCAAAAATTACCAATTTTTGGCTTGCCCTTCCAATAAGCCTATCAAATATATGGGTCCTGAGATGTTTATTAAGGTTAACATATTAAAACCTGATTCCCAGAGACCAAAGATAATAAAGAGTTTATATAAAAGGGGCACTTGGGTGGCTCAGTCAGTTAAGCGTCCAACTCTTGGTTTCGGCTCAGGTTGTGCTTGAGTCCTGCATCAGTCTCTAAGCTGGAAGTGTGGATTCTGCTTGGAATTCTCTCTTCCCTTTCTCTCTCCTCCTCCCTCACTCCCTCTCGCTCTCAAAAATAAATATATAAGCATTTTTCAAAAAAGAATTTATATAAAGACTTTCCTTCAGGCATATTTGAAAATAAAGGTTGAACCTTAGCTCCTCTACCATTTAGCAAGGACAATGACCTAATCCATAGTTTGTGTGATTACAATTAATTACCTTTATGAAAATATTCCAACTAGAAAACAATTATTTGCGATTACTTAGAATTAGGAGTTTCAGATTGCAAAGGAAAACATGACAGAAATTGAAGATATAAATGAAAAGCAATAATAATGGCAGAATACAAACTTTATGAAAAATTGTTTAACAATTACATTTACAGTCAAAATTCACAGAATGTACAACACTAAGAGTGAAGCCTAACATAAAGTAGAGAATTAACTGATAACAATTTGTTCATGTAGGTTCATAGACTGTTACAAATGAACTACTCTTATTTGTAGTGTATTGATAGTTGGGGGAGGTTCTATCAGTGTAGGGACAGGGTGTATATGGGAACTATCTATATTTTCTGCTCGAATTTGCTGTGAACCTAAAACTGCTCTAAGAAAATAAAGTTTATTAATTTTTACATACTTAACCTTAATTGAATTGAATATCTTCCATAGAAACTTTAACCAGAGTAAATATTTCTAATAAAGATCATTTGTTGGGGCACCTGGCTGGCTTGGTTGGTTGGTAAAATATGCTACTCTTGATCTCAGCGTTGTGAGTTTGAGCCTCATGGTGAGTGTGGAGATTATTTAAAAATAATAATAAAAATAAAATTAAATAAATAAGAGATTTTTTGTTGTGATGAGCATGTTATATGTAAGTGCTAAATCACTAAACTGTATATCTGAAACTAATATTACACTGTATGGAAACTAACTGGAATTTAAATAAAAACTTTAAAAAAGGGGCACCTAGATGGCTCAGTTGGTTAGGTGTCTAACTATTGGTTTCAGCTCAGGTCATAATCTCACAGTTGATGAGTTTGGGCCCGGCACTGGGTTCCTTGCGAACAACGCAGAGTCTGCTTGGGACTCTTTCTCTCCCTCTCCCTCTGCCCCCCGCCCCCCGCACTCACTCTCAGTCTCTCTCAAAATAAATAAATAAACTAAAAACAAAAAATAACTTAAAAATATATCATTTGTTGTCAGAGAAGCAATACAATTATAACTTTACTACACAGAATATTTTCATTATAACAGGATTTTACATTAAATCAATGTACCTAATGAGCTATTTTTGTTAAGATTCTAACTGCATACAATATGATTGAAGAGAACTTCATATAAGCTAGGAATTCTCTTGGTATGATTATTTATAAAGTTTGTAGTCATTATTTTGCTTCTGTAAATGACACCCTTTAAAATCATATTTTCCTAATTATGAAAATAATAAAAGAATGTCTACTCAATATAATATTAATATAGAGGGGCACCTGGCTGGTTCAGTTGGAGGATCATGTGATGTTTGATCTTGGGTCATGAGATCGACCCCCTATATATCGAAGTATATAGGTTGTGCGAGGATATTACAAAGGTCAGCAAATTGACAAAGTAGTCCAGGTTTACAGGAAGAAATACATCATCTACATTGAGTGAGTACAGTGAGAGAAGGCAAATGGCATATCTTTCCATGTGAACATCATTCTAGCAAGGTGGTTATCACTACACTAAAACTGGACAAAGACCACAAAAAAAAAAAAAAATCCTCGAACATAAAGCCAAATCTCGCCAAGTAGGAAACAAAAAGGGCAAATTATAAAGAAGCAGCAATTGAGAAGATACAGAAATAAAGCAATCTTATATACAACTTTAAATAAAAACTCTTAAAACGTAAAAAATGTAAATAGATATGAATATCTATTATTCATAGATAATACTTAATAACTAATTGCCAATCACGAAATTAGTGAGAAAAGCAAGGGCCATGGCATGTAGCAATTGTACAGGTAATTGTAAAGTGTTGAATTTTATGAAAAAAGGAAGTTATTAGCAAGGCAGTAACAAATATTTTTTTCCCCTAAGCACTTTGGCTACTAGGTAGAGAAAGCATGATAGTGGAGTATGAGAGGTCATAAAGAAATCAATTAGATGCAACTGTAGTAATCTGTGTGTGGTATGGATAACTGTGATCTCCAAATACTGCACTTAGGTTGGAGCCATGTAACTAGTTTTGACCAATGGGGTGCGAGCAAAAGTGATATAGTCATTTCTAGTCCAACAGACGACCTTCAAATCCACTATCGCAGACAGTATAGCTATAAGATGTGGGAGGATCACACCCACATAGGTTACTCTAGAGCTTATGCTGACTAAAATACTGAATAAAAAATGAAAATGGCATGAACTAAGAAGGGAATGGAAGATAAAGAAGAGATGAAGATAGGAGGATGGGTTCAAGGTTCATTTTAAAGTTGAAAGGACTTGCAGAGTATGGTTTGGGAATAAGCATGGGGAACTCAAAGACAATCCTTCATTAAATTTAGTTCCAGTTGGAAATTTCCTTATAACACACAATTTTGCTTGGTTGTCAAACTCATGATTAGCTAAAAAAGAAAAAATATATATATATGGAATTCATGTTACTGTACTTTCAGTAAAAACATTCTGATAGTGAAATTGTTTATAAAAATTATGTTCTTCAGATGTTCTGTCCCCCTCTCTCTCTGCCCCTCCAACTTTTGAATGCTCTCTCTCTCTTTCAAAAATAAACATTAAAAAATTATGTTCATGTTCAGACACTATATTAAATTATACAAACACATAAAAAATAGTAATATCAGATCAAGTTTAAGTAAACTGAATACTCCTGGGATTTGTAATATGTGAAATGAATTTTCTGTAAAAGATAACTTATCCTTTTTTTTGAAAGTCAATCAAGTTCTATAGAAAAAAACACAATAATTTATCCAAAAGCTTATGCCAGTAGTCAAAATGGGGGATACGATTTATGGCAAATTTCAAGTGAACTAGAATTAAGTATGAGATTATCAGCTTATGTGATGACTGATCACATATAACCACATTGAAATAATACAGAGATCCATGGGTTTAGATGCACATTATGGAAATAGATACCTCATCCTCTATTTTAATAGGACTGAATAAAATCTATTTGCTATGGTTAAAAATGGCAAACAAGCTTTACCACCAAAAATGTTCCCTTGTTTAAAAACATTTCTGTCTAAAAAGTAATTATGGTTGTAAACATGTTACAGATAAGCACATGGCTATTTCACTCAAAGAAGATTAACACGTGTTATATCTCAAAATCAAGACATGTCTTATGTAAACAACTTATACGACCAATGATTTAACAGCTAAAACTTAGGACGTAAGTAGTGAAAACACAGCTGCTGCAAGAAAACCCAGGAAGAATATGTGCATACCAAGTGTCTACTCTTCCCAATCAGCATATAAACCTGTCCTGCCAGACCACTAAGAACACTGACTCCCTGCACTGAGTTGAACAAATCACAGACCACCACATGCTGATTATAAGGTGGGGCTCCTACTTCCAGTGACAATCAGGGCAAAGACATCTGTGAGTGGAGACCGCCAGAGGAGTGAGTGAAGCTAGTCAGTCCCCAGGAAGGTAGCCCAGTCCGTCAGTCCCCAACCTTGCTTATTTGCAGTCACCACTTAACTTGCTGAATAAAATAAATGCAAGCTACTTAGATCAAGTGGTTTTGAGTACAATTTCTCTTGATACTAACTTCTTGTTGACATCATGAACTTACATACCTGTTCTGACCTTGAAGTGTAGTTCTCAGAATAAGACAGAGCTTTCTAATATTACATCTTACAATACGAAGATTAAAAGAGAGACTTATGTTACTTCTGTTTTAACATAAAGATTTTGTTAGCTTACTGATAACAATGATAAAAACTATGATAAAAAATCAAAAAAGAAGATCCAATTGTGAAAAGCGCCAATCCTAAGAAAAATAAGGTTTATCCTGGGAAAAATATATTAAATTAGGGTAAACTTCTATACTGGTGTTTGCTCACCCAGGAAGAGCTTATCTTTCCCTGGAATTTGATTCCTTTAGATCACGGTTTGGCAAACATTTCCTATAAGGAGACAGACAGTAAATATTTTAGTCTTTGTAGGCCATGTGGTCTCTTTAATAACTACTCAACTCTGCCATTATAGCATATGTGCAGCCAAAAATGAATGGGTGTGATGGTGTTCCAATAAAACTGTTCATAAAAATAGGAAATGGGTAATCCTGAAAACCAAGAACAAGGCTAGAGGATTACAATACCAGATTTCAAGCTATACTACAAAGCAATAGAGAGCAAAACAGTATGGTTCTGGCACAAAAACATATGGATCAACAAAACAAAATAGAGTCCATAAATAAACCCACGCTTATATGATCAATTAATCTCTGACAACAGAGGCAAGACTATACAATTGGTAAAAGATAGTCTTTTCAATAAATGGTATCGAGGAAACTAGACAGCCATTTTCTTATACCATACACACAAAGAAACTCAAAATGAATTCAAAAAACCTAAATGTAAGACTGGAATTCATAAAACTCCTAAGAGAAAACATCTCTTGGTTACTGATCTTAACACTTTTCTGGATATGTCTCCTCAGGCAAAGGTGACAAAAGCATATATAGAGTGTTCATACTATACCAAACTGAAAACTTTTGCATAACAAAGGAAACCATCAACAAAACCAAAAAGGCAACCTGGCAAATGGGAAAGACAATGGTATATTTAACTATGTTTTAAAAACCCTTTCATAACATCAAATATTGACAACTAGGGACATACAAAAAAAGGAAATAAGTGGAATTTTAACTAATCCATAATATAGGGCCTTAAAGAAATACAAAAGTCTACTAGCTGCTTTTCAACAACTAGCAAAAAAAAAAAAAATATGTTTCAAGAATCTCTCTTAAGAATTCTAAGCCACACGGGGCGCCTGGGTGGCTTAGTCGGTTAGGCGTCCGACTTTCGCTTAGGTCATGGTCTCGCGGTTCGTGGGTTCGAGCCCCACGTTGGGCTCTGTGCTGGCTGCCGGCTCAGAGCCTGGAGCCTGTTTCAGAGTCTGTGACTCCCTCTCTCTCTGACCCTCCCCTGCTCACACTGTCTCTTTCTCTCTCTCTCCTAGAAATAAATAAAACATTAAAAAATTAAAAAAAAAAAAAAAAGAATTCTAAGCCACACAATGAGAATGAACCTAGGAGCAAAAATTAGATTAATTCCTACCTAAATGTACTGTTTCAGGTGACCTCAAGGTAGCAGTCATTGAATTGAGAGACAGTTGGATGGTCTTAGGAAAATAACTAGTAAATTAATTAGTCTATAGCTCAACAACTAGGAACAAATGAAATCTTTGGCTGTGATATTTTCACATTTAACTGACAAGAGGCAAACAGAATGGAAATCCACATTTTTAAAGGAATTCTAGTAGCATAAAATACCGCAAACCTAACATCCTCTACCTTGGAAACCCAAACCTGCACCAAAAGCAGCAGCAAAGTGAGAATGCAATACAACCTCCACTTAAGGGTACATTCTCCAACATTCACTGCAGATATAGACACAAAGGATGATAGA